>NC_081431.1:61506615-61726615 GCF_949786415.1 Peromyscus eremicus
TGGGTTTGAGAGCCAAGCTTCCGTTTCTGCATCTTTTCAATGTTTCCTTGCAGGGCAGCAAGGGTTAAGTGAGGCCACAGGATGTGTAAGAGCTCAGTCACTTGGACATGGCGCACAGCTCATACCGCTCTCCCTCGATTCTACCACAAGAGGCAGGACTCATCTCTTATGCCCATCATTTTCGTCCAAACTCAAACACCTAGTTATGTAGAAATAGTTGTTCAATGAATGAATGAAAGCACCGGGAATTGGTGTCTGCATGGAAGACTTTGTGATGGAGAACTTACTGTGGGTAGAGCTTGGTCTTGGGAGGAAGGGGCAGGAACAAAGGATGCCCTTAGGAGGCTGCGATAATTTATGGGAGAAGAAATGAGCAGTTGGAAGGTCAAACAAGAAATAATGAGCCCGATTTCAGGCTTGTTCAGAGTGGGGCTACAGTGGTGTGCTGGTTGGTTCTTTGTCAACTTTGACACAAATTAGAGTCACCTGAGAAGAGGAACCCTCAACTGAGAAAATGCCTCCATTGGGTTGGCCTATAGGTTAAGTCTGTGGGTCTTTTTCTTGATTAATGATTGATAGGGGAGAGCCCAGCCCACTGTGGATGGTGCCACCCCTGGGCAGGTGATCCTGGCTGGGTTTTATAAGATAAAAGGCTGAGCGAAGTGCTGAGGGCAAGCCAGTAAGTAGTGATCTGTGCTTCGGCTCCTGCCTCCAGGTTCTGCCCTGACTTCCGTCAGCGATGGACTGTAAGGTGGAAGGCAAAACAAACCCTTTCCTCCCAAAGCTGCATCTGGTCATGGTGCTTCATCTTAACAGTGGAAAGCTAACAGCAGAGACGTGGGGAGGGCTGCGGATGCAGGAGGTGGCTTCTTAGGAGAGAGATTGAAAGCACTGGCGTAGATGAGACACAGACACGGGTGCTCTCCCCCAGCACGCTCCCCCAGTCCATGGGGAGAGTAGCTCTAGCTTGTCTACGAGGGGGTACGGTTTCAGGCAGTGCTGTAGTTATGACAGTAATCATGGGCTAGCCCACAAGGACACAGAGTATGTAGAGTTCGAGGACAGAGTCTGGAATCAAACCCCACAGCGTTGATTCCTCTCCACCACTAACTGGCAGATATGACTAAATGGTAAGTTATTAAACCGCCTGATTCTCCTCCTCTTTGTAAAACAGATCATAACAGGGTCTCCTCGTGTGTTTGTTGGAGGGATTCAATGAAATTATGCACACCGAGTTGGTGCAATATTAGCAAATGCTCATTTCAAAAATGTGTATTTGGGGTGGGATAGCACATCATCCCAGTTTCCAGCTTCTGTTGGTGGGTCTTAAATAGGTCTGCATCCCTGATACCCCTCAACGGTGCAGAAATCTGAGGTCCACAGTTATTCCAGATGATTAATCAAGTGGAGTTGGGGGTAGGGCAAAACTCCCAGTTCTTGGGGGCTGGAGAGATGGCTCAGAGGTCAAGAGTACTGGCTCCTCCAGAAGAACTGGGTTAGGTTCCCGGCACCCAAATGGCAGCTCACAACCATCTGTAACTCCACTTCCAAAGGATCTGACACCGGCATCTGGCCTCCAACGGCACCAGGCCTGCCAGTGGTGTGCGGACACATGCAGCCCTGCCTCACAGTACCACAGCTTTTCTTGAACACGCAGACCCCCCCGGCTGGATCTGACAAGGGCTCTGGCCCGTCAGGATTCCCTGTGAGAAAGGAGTCAAGGTTAAAAGCATGTCTTTCATCCTCTGACACTGAGTCAGGGAAGTGAGCCATTCATAACTTCAAGGCTTTCACAACCTGCACAGTGTAGCTAGGGATCTGCACAGCACACAGCACGGGTCCAGGCCCTGTTCCTGGCCCCATGGGCAAGACCAGGCAGTTCCTGTGCTTTGTGGCTTACCCTTTAGAAGTTTAAAACCTGCCACCGAAGCTCCTCCACGCCCCCTCCCTTCCCAGGGCCAACTGATGTCACTACTGTTGATTATTCAGTGTCATGGTTCTAACTAGATGCTCAAGGCAGCCAGGCCCCCAGGCCCCCTCCCTCTGAGACTCAAAGGCTTCAGTTGGGACTTTTCCCTGCAGAGGCTGCTCAATCGCTCTACTGGGTATGATCTTTGCAGATTTCTTTTCACCCCCTGGACCCTGCCTGCAATCTCAGATTTGCTGATCCTTACTCCTGGCTTCCTTCTGAGTTTAGATCCATTTGGCAGGCGGGGGTGGATGCAAAAGATGATAGTGTAACCAGGAGTCAGGAGGCTTTGAAAGTAATGAGCTGTGATAGAACAAGTTACTTCCATCAGTTTTTTTTTTCCACCTGTAAAATGGGCCCAATACCTGCTTTCAAGATCATAGAGTGGCCTGAGTGAAGTATGGCTATCAAAGGCACTCTGAAGAGCTCTATTTAGAGCATCAGCTTTCACGGTGTTTGAAATAGCATGGAGCAATATTCCAAGAATGCAGAGTCCCTGAGAGAGCTTTCTTCCTCATCTCTGGCATCCCATGTGCTGTGCACAAGAAGGGGCTTGTGCTACTTTCTGGGAGGCTCGAGCCTGGTGTGGAAAGGCTGTTATTAGCTATGCTTCAGATCACACATTTTGAGTACTGTACCACCCTTGTGGTAACACTGAAGAGCTCTGTGGGTGACCCCAAGGACACGGTGTGGTCGCAGAGGGTCTGAGGCCTGCGTTTCCTGAATGTTAGACCGCTCCATTGTACCTGGAGGTTGACTTTATTAAAAAAACTGGGAGGGGTTTTCTAGCTGGACGAAGAAGGTGGGGTGCTCTGGATGGCCTGGGGGTTACCAAAAGCCCCCTCTGAGCATCTGTCGCACCAACATCAGACATGGAAGCTGATGATACCAGCATCCTTGGCTTGAACCACTGTCTCTGGGGAAAATCTTCCTGCTTCATGAAGAGTGCTGTGGGCAAAGCTAAGTCCTACCTTTAGTCTCATGCCAGAGAGAGTGCCCCCAACTCCTAGCAAATTCTCCGTAGTCCTCACCCCAGTCTCTAGCCTGCGGTCTGCCTTGACTTGCCTTTCTCCTAGGAAGGGGGAGCTAGCAGTAGTGAAGGTTCTGGGTTGAGGCACCAGTCCAGGGATGCTGCTGTCTACTGGCTTCTCTTTGGGAGGATGGAACTGAACTAAGCCACAATCTAAAGCCCCTGGGCACTGGCAGATTTGGCTAAGGAGGGGGCAGAAGGTTCCTCACAAAGTAACCACTGCTTAAAATGGAGTCTGCAGCTCCATGTCTGAGGTGGGGGGACTCTAGCCTTTTGCCAGCCTGAGCTTCTTGAGCCCAGGACTATTTCAGAAGTATAAGAACAGCCACAGAAACTTGGGTCATGATACCCCACTCAGCCCCTCTCCAGGCCATCCCTGGGGTCCACAGGCCATCGGACTCTGTAAATGTGGTTGATGCTTTTCAAAGTGTCAGCATCTGAATACTGTGCAATCATTTCCTGGGGCTCCAGGCTCCCTTGCATTTAAAGATGCCAGAATATCCACCAAATAACCTCATCCTAGCTAATGTATGGTAGGTACATCACGGTGACTCCGAGCAAACAGACCCTAGGGTCACAGATCTGCTTTGACCCTATCATACATGGCCTATTTACATGACTCTAAGCTTTGGCTTCCTCACCCAGGAAATGGAATTAATGGTCTCTGTTGAATGTTTTAGTGGCCGACTGCGTGCCATCACCCAGCACATACAGTTGTTGCTCCAACAATGGTAACCCAAACTGCTGTCAGACCAACGGAGGTCTGGAAGTTGCAGAGACGTTCATTCTCTGACGTCTTGTAAGGATCCAGTCCCGAGTAAGAAGAGTGCTCCTTCTAGCCTGCCTAGAGACAGGAGGATTAAGTATAGGAATGCCTTAATGCCAAGCGCCTTCTTCACCAGACTGCCAGGAAGATGTGCAAATAACCTGGTGCTGTCTGCAGCTCTTTGAAGGTGATGGTCTATGGATGGAAGAGTGGGTCTGCTCCACCCTGCATCGCTCCGCTGGGGACTTGCAAGTGCTTATTAGACCCTGCGGTTTCCTCTGGCCTTTTCAAGTTAAAGTGGTGCTTCTTCTCCAGGCAGGCCAGATAATGATTTCCACCTCCAGTTACTTCTTTAACCACTGAGTGACCTAGCTCCTGGGGAGGGGGAAGGATAGTGGGGTGGGATGATGGAGTAGATGGGAAAGAAGAAGTTGTGAAGGGATACACACACCTTTACTCCAAAGCTGTCAGTGTAGTAAGTGTGAAAGGCTGCTTCCAGAAGGAGGTAGAAAGGGTAGAGGGAATTGCCCCCCCCCTCAGGTCCATCCTGGCTGGTCCCTATCCCCCGGCATCCCCACAGGGGTCCTTGGCACTCCGCTGGGGGTGGGGTGGGGTGAATGGCAGCCAGCAGGGTTTTGGGGAACCTTGCGAGAGGAAGTGGCTTTAGAACTGCACAGAGCAGTACAGGAAAGGAGGCGCTGGGAGAGGGAGGTGTAGGGGTGGCTCGTCAGCACCAGGCGGGGCGGGGAGCCAGCGGGCGGGCACAGCGCTCAGGACCGCAGATGCTGCCGGAGAGAGAGGCGCACGGACCCCCGAGCCCCGGGTTGTGCGGGCGCCTGGAGCCCCAGCGAAGGAAGCAAGCGCAGGCCCGCCCTGCCTGGTAACCGTGGCCTACCAGCACCAACCAGCAGCAGCACCTGAGCACAGAACCTCAAGAGCCCCTCCTACAGCCCCAGCCCAGCAGTCCGATGAGCTCTCAGACACGGGCGGGGCCCAATGACCGTGGACAGCAGCAGGAGCAGTGGGTACTGCAGCCTGGACGAGGAACTGGAAGACTGCTTCTTCACTGCTAAGACCACCTTTTTCAGGAATGTACAGAGCAAACACCCTTCCAAGGTAAACCCGATGACTCCAAGCGCCTTCAGGGGAGGAAATAAGCTCCGTGGTCTACTCGGGGAAACTGGCATCCTCCCTCCCCCAGGCGGCAGAGCCATGTGCTGGTAGAGTGGCTTGGGGGGGGGGGGCTGCTCTCTAGGACGTGGGGAGCTCGCTGGTTCATGGGTGGCTGCCTGTTCACCAGTGCCTGAATGGGTAACTGAGCACCTTCTCTGTCTCGTCCCCCTCCGAATTTGAGTTGACAGCTTGTAGATGGGAAAGAGATGGAACCCAGGCCCTCAGCAGATAAATACAAGTTGAGACTTCCGTGTTGTGTGTGGCTAGACACCATTTTCAAACCTAGTCTAGCAACTTTGCAGAAGTCCAGAGGGCTTTCAGAAACAGACCTCTTGCCTGGGCTGCCGTCATAGGACCATTTTTAGCTCCTGAGTAGGCTTGGGTAATGTCATCTAAAGGGGCTGTGTGTTTCTTAAACATGCTGGCCCGTGGATACCCAGCATGGCTGGTCCTCCAGCAGTCCTCTCCTGGGTGCCCCAGAGCCACACCAGCTGCCATAAGCAACCAGTTCCAGGACCTTCGAGAGGCTACCTCGAAGGGCCGGTTTGTAGACAGATGTGAATGGTTAAGTTTCACAGGTGTACGGCAAGGGCAAGCTCATCATTAACCCAATGGTCCTTCACCAAATGGAGTTACCGCAGAACTTCCGTAAAGCCTGACTTGGTGCCTCCTTTGTGAATAATAGTTCACCTTGCCGGCAGGCCCTGCCTTGGCCGAGTTCTGACTCGGGCAACTGTGCCGAGCTTTCCCTGATTGAGATGACCCCCCCAGAACCTAAAGACGACTTGCTTATGTCGAAGGAAGCAACTAAAACAGATCCATGGAGCCAAGTACTTGATTTGGAGGTGGGGGACAGTAGTTCCTTCTGTGGCTAGGTAGGCCTCCGGCAGAGAAAAACATCACTGCAGAGGGGAAGTGTCCCACCCTCTCTTGGGGTTCTTGCTCCATTGTGAGCCCCTCCCCCAGCCTGGAGCAGTGGTTCACAGTGGTAACTACAAGCAGACCTGGGAGATGTAGAAAATACTGTCAGGGCCTGGGAAATGTGAAGAGCTTTCTAGGTCATTCTGATAGGCAACTGATGTTTTATTGCTTTAGCAAGTTATGTTGCTGCCTGGGAAGGAAATGGTTCCTGTTTTTAAACCAAGTGGAGCTTCTGCCTTGCGTCTCACTACCAGGCTGGTCCCAGGGGGTGGGGGTTTTGCATAACTGGGGTGTAAGAACGCCTTTACTCGGTCATTGAAAAAGGTGATTGTTTCTGGTATTCTTAGGGAGAAATGGAAATACCATTACTAGAAAATGGCTGGGATGGGGCTAGGAAGGGGGGAATGGTTTTCTCTCTCCATTCCCACCTCTCCCTGTGGAGATGGCTTGCTCCAAGCTCAGGCATCTCTCCATTCCTCCCACCCCTTCCCAGCATTGCTCCAGAAGACGCTCGCTGTCCTTTACTTGGTTTCTTGAGTCCATTACATCTTGGGTCCCTTGCATGTTTTTTTACCATTGTGCCAGTGTCTGTACTCACAATCAGGACAGGTATCCCCTCTAAGAAACTCACTTTCTGGAAAACATGATGCCAGACAAGACAATAAGGGGTAAACTACTCCGGGGAAGGAAGGGAGGTGTCCTGACCCAGCTCAGCCTTGAACATTCAGGACTGTGGTCAGAGGCGGAGAACTTTTCTCAGCTGTAGTCTGTCTGTCTAGCCTTTGGCACCCAGCTCACTCAGGGGAGGCGCGGAGCTGGGTGACTCGGCTCTAACGTGGCCCCCCGGCTCTGCAGAGGTGTGTAGAACCAGCTCACAGCTGAGGATGCGCGCTCCAAACATTTATGATTTTTCGTCAGTAGTATTTTATTCTGTTTTCTCCTTTAGTAAATTTCCCGGCTCTACTTTCTCTCTTAAGAGTCACTCTGGAAAGAGTTTCAGGGTGAACTGCCGCATCTTAACCCCATTGTGACCCCTAAGCAAATCTTTCTCTCCTGCTCAAAGAGAAATAGCATTTTAGCTCCTGAGAGAATTTTTTTTCCCTTGTCTCCAAGGGAAGGAGTGTGTGTGTGTTTCCTTGTCACTCAGAGACTTAGGTCCCCTGGGGAAGGCCAAGGCTCTTCTATAAATAGCCTTGTCAGAACAACCCATGTCAGCTGCTTGGTGTGCTTGGTGGAACCGAACCACAGGAAAAGTCCCTCTGCTCCTGGGTGCTGTCCCCTCGGAGCTGTCCCTGGCTAATCTCAAAGCAGTCACATGGGGCCTCTCTCCAGCCCCTGTGGTGGAAGTGGGAGATGTGAGGGAGCGTCTCCCCTTTCTACAGAGGAGGGCTGGAGACAGTAGGGCCTGGGCCCACCTGCTCTTTCCTCTGCGGACATGGTGGCTGCCTGGGGCAATGTGTTATATTTGAATCAGGCTAGGGACCTTTTGAGTCACACTAGTTGGTTTCAGAATGCTGACGGGTACTCTCTGGATACCTCCCTCTTGACTGAGCACAGTTTGTGTGTTCTGGGTCTTGTGTGTCAAAATGGGCCTTCTGAGGGTTTGAAGGAAAGCCAGCCCAGGAGCTCAGGTAGTCCGTAGTGTTTTACACAGTTACCCTAGCTAAAATGGTGGAATGTCTGCATGTTCAACAGACCCAGAGCCTCAGGACTCTGGGACCCCAGCAGGGCATCATGGTGGGTGTTCTGAGGAGACACAAAGCCTCTCCTTGAACAATGCCAGCGGGAGAGAATGAGGTGAGAAAGGCCAGAGGACTTCACCAGGCCCTACATCTCTATCTGGTCCTCTTCCTGCTTGGTGGGTGACAGGACAGACAGGCTTTGTATTCTCTGGAAAGACCTAAACCGCCACAGACTGGATAAGGCTTTGCCATCCCTCCAAGGCACCCTAGTCCAGGGGACCTTAACTCTGTGTACAGTGGCAGGTCACTGAAATCTATTGATTGTTTAACACTTAACTTTCGGGGTTTATCCTAAAATGGAAAGACTTTACTAGCTGAAAAACACTCCTGGTGTGTTTTCTCTGTGGATGTGGCGAGCAGGGGCTGACTCTCTTTATGATTAGGATTATATCTGAGCACACTGCTCCCCAGCACCCCCAACACTTGGCTTCCTGTGGACTGCCTTGAAACCCTTGGCTTCTTTATATTAAGGCAAACACCAGAAGCAGGCTACAGGGTCCTCTACACCTCCTGGTTCCATCCCTTGTTTCTTCCATTGCTCTTTGCCTGCACCGGGACCCATGGTGCCCCGGGAACAGCAGGCAGCTCCCGAGATGAGCTCAGCAGCACACCCGGGCCTCAGGCACAGTTTCTGCCCCTGACCACCTTCCCATTTGAGAAAACACTAAAAACAAGCTTGCTCCAAACCTGGAGCAATACAAATAAGTCAGGACTCTGGGCTGGACCGTTACGAAGGCAGATGTGCACTACCTGTGAGCCGTTGCGTTCAGTTCCCATATCTTCTTTCATCGTCTGCAGTCAGGATGGATTAGCTCTCGGGACAAACTACCCCTAGTTTTCAGTCCCTGAGTATAAATAAGTTTATTTCCAATTACAGAGAATTAAACTAGTAGCAGTCAGGAGACTGGGAGCTCGGGAGGCTTTTATGAGCCAGGGCTCATAAAAATAATTTGTAAAATTATTTTTTAAAAAATAATTTCATGCTGGGCAGTGGTGGCACACGCCTTTAATCCCAGCACTCGGGAGGCAGAGCCAGGTGGGTCTTTGTGAGTTCGAGGCCAGCCTGGTCTACAGAGCGAGATCTAGACAGGCACCAAAACTACACAGAGAAACCCTGTCTCAAAAAAAACAAAAAATAAAAATAAAAAAAATAATTTCATAAGTGAGTACAATATTTACATAATTTTCATCCCTCCCTGTCCCCACTCCATCCCTTCCCGTGATCCCCATTTTCTCTCAGGCTAATGACCTCTTCTTTGTTGCCATCTACAAACATACACACACACACACACACACACACACACACACACACACACACACACACATATATATATATCCCGCTGGGTCCATTTACTGTTCATATGTGCATTTGTTTAGGACTGACCACTTGGGAATGGGTAGCCTATGGGGCACTGGTCCCTGGAGAAGACAATTTTTCTTTCTCTCAACAGCCATTAATTGCCTTCATGTAGGAGTGGGGCCTTCTAAGATGTCCCCCATCCATTTGGCATATCAGTTGGTGTTATCATTGTACAGGTCTTGTTTAGGCAGATCATATTTTGAGATTTCATGAGTGCAATATATATTTCATGTGTTCGTATACATTGGCACACTCTCCCAGCAGAGGCCTTGGACTTCTGGTTCTCACAATCTTTCCATCTAATCTTCCCCATGCCCCTGGATCCTTAGGTCTAGGGGTTGTAGATGTATCAACTGTGGCTGGGCACCCCACAGCCTACTGTTCCCTGCATTTTCACTGACTGTGATGTTTGTAGTGCTCTCCATCTGCTGCAAAAAGAGTCATCTTTAATGAGAGGAGAAAGCTACACTTATCTGTGGTATAAGGGTACATTCTAGAATGCCGTTTATAGATGACACTGATTCAGCAAGAGGGTGTTACCTCCAAGTTCTGGGAGGCGACCAAGGCAATAGCAATGCTCTATATCATTTTCACCAAGGCAACAGCAATGCTCTATATCATTTTGGGAGTCTCTTCAACTTCCTTCACCAACAACTCAAAGCGAGATGTCCCGTGCCTGGCAGTGGGGTTTTGTTAGAGAGTCTACGGCTCTTGCAGAGAGCATTATGACCCAAGTGACATAACTTCACTGTATATTTATGTGTATACATATAGACTTAAATATATTGTGTATATATATTTTAAAATATAATTTTTTCCTATTTCTTGTTTTGTTTTGCTTTTTTTGTTTTTGTGTGGTTTGTTCTTTGTTTTTGTTTGAAACAGGGTTTCCCTGTGTAGCCCTGGCTATCCTGGAAGTCACTTGGTAGATCAGGCTGACCTCAAACTCACAGATCTACCTGCCTCTGCCTCCCAAGTGCTGGGATTAAAGGCGTGTGCTGCCACCGCCCAGCCCAAATAATTTGTTTTTTATACCCATTTGACATCGGCTGGAACTGTCACCAGGCCACACCTAACCACGAGGAAAACTGGGACAGGGAGTGTGTGTGAAAGCCTTAGCTGTTTCTCCCATGCTCCTCCTGCCTTCCTCTCTGAACCTTGGAACCTCTGTTCACGCTTTCTCAGTAAAAAGTGTGACCTCTGACCCCCTTCTGCCTGGGAGCCCTGGTGAGGACAGATGACTTTAATCTCCATATTTAACACTTCTCTGGGCCTCTGAAGTGGTTGAGGAGGGGGGTGGGGGGGTGCCACCTGCATGAGGATTACTCTTTGAGCCAGTTTTTGGAAATAGATACTTGGCCTCTGAATCTTTGCAGGTAGGACCCTAGAACTGCATTAATATTCTCCTCAGGTGACTTTCAGATAACTCTGAAGTCTAGGAGGCACCTATTCAGGAAATACATACCATTTCAGGGATTTCTCCGGGAGGAATGCAATCTGAGTACCTACCACAGATTCCCTAGAAGTTCCTAGGCTGGAAACTAATTGTAAGTCATTTTTACCTTACTGGTAAAATAATTTATGCCCAGTCAACCAGATCAGCAGATAGAACAGCAGAGTCAGGCACCCTGGGCCCCCGCTCACAGGCTCCCTGGGCCCCCGCTCACAGGCTCCCTGGGCCCCCCTCACAGGCTCCCTGGGCCCCCCTCACAGGCTCCCTGGGCCCCCCTCACAGGCACCCTGGGCCCCCCTCACAGGCTCCCTGGGCCCCGCTCACAGGCTCCCTGGGTACCGCTCACAGGCTCCCTGGGCCCCCCTCACAGGCTCCCTGGGCCCCCCTCACAGGCTCCCTGGGCCCCCCTCACAGGCTCCCTGGGCCCCGCTCACAGGCACCCTGGGTTCCCCTCACAGGCTCCCTGGGCCCCCCTCACAGGCTCCCTGGGTACCGCTCACAGGCACCCTGGGTCCCACTCACAGGCTCCCTGGGCCCCCCTCACAGGCTCCCTGGGCCCCGCTCACAGGCACCCTGGGTTCCCCTCACAGGCTCCCTGGGCCCCCCTCACAGGCTCCCTGGGCCCCCCTCACAGGCTCCCTGGGCCCCGCTCACAGGCACCCTGGGTCCCACTCACAGGCTCCCTGGGCCCCCCTCACAGGCTCCCTGGGCCCCCCTCACAGGCTCCCTGGGCCCCCCTCACAGGCTCCCTGGGCCCCCCTCACAGGCACCCTGGGCCCCCCTCACAGGCTCCCTGGGCTCCCCTCACAGGCTCCCCTTTAATCTCATCACAGCGTGCTGTGCTTATCTCCCGGCCATGGGAACCTTGTGACAGCCTTTGAGATCTTTCCTAGCACCTGGGCTGACAGGATGGTGGCCAGAACTGTCAGCAGAGTCCTGCTCATCCCAGCCCTGGCCACTGACTGAGGCAGCAGCCAAGTCACTCAGGCTCAGGGCCTTCATCTGGTCCTTCCCAGCATGTGCACCTGTGGTGTAAGTCAGCCTTTAGTTTGCTTCTGCGAAAGCCTCACCTCTATTTCTGTGGGAATTAGACCCTTCTTCCCTCCTCGGTCTGAGAGGGAACCTAGATTGTGAGCCCCTAATTGTTTAAGTTGTAAGGATTCCTGCTAAAGTGAGATCGGGAAGAGGACCTGAATGCTGGCATGGGTTCTTTCTTCCAGAACCACCTGGCCTAAGCCATCCTGCCCACTCTCAGAACTGGGGCCAGGCCACCCCTTGCTCTGTGTGCCAGCGCCCCCCTCCGGATCCTCTTTCTTTGTAAGATTAGACTGCTTGTATTGACTGAGCTGGGTTTTACCAGTTTCCATTTATGGAACATCTAACATCTACCTCCGCACACAGTTTAGGAAGAAAGATTCTGAGCCCTTGTTTCTTACCGTCAGGCTGTGCTCTGGATTGAGCTCTCCAGAACATAAGAAACTTAACAAGCCCAGCCTGGGAGGCTTCCTTCTCCTCTCAACTTGTCAGGTAACCCCGATCTGTAGACGATGTGGCCCTGGGAGCTTCCTGTGTGGAAACCCCAGACCTGCCTTTATCTGGGGTCTCTGTTTCCTCTCCTCATGGCTCAGTCTACCCTTATGGAAGCTGAGGGACCGAACCTGACAGCCCTCGGCCCACATGCTGGAGAAAGACTCAGGCTCCGGGTGAGGGGACTCAGGGAGGACTGTACACCCACCAGCAGGCAGCAGAGCGTCAGTGTGTCCCAGCGGCTGTACAAGGCCCGAGATGCCCCTCTCCTAGCAAGCGTGAGCACGCTGGGTTGGAATTGGCTCGCCACTGAAGTCCCTTTGCCTCTGTCCTGTGCTTCTTTACCACCTTGGAACATCTGATCTATGTCCAGTTGGGAGCCACAACCCGAGCAGGAGCCTGGTCATAGGAAAGGAGGCTGAATCTGGAGGGTTCAGGATGGGGCCCAGCTTGCTTAGGAACTAGATTGACCCCTAACATGTTTGAAGTATGGAATGGAAGAGAAATTCACAACTTTATGCAAACAATGTAAACCCACATAAAGGCCTCCAGATCTCCACGCTCTTTGAATCGTCTTTTACTTTCCATTATTGATTGATTTTGCAGCACTGGGGAGCGAACCCAGGGCCTGCGCATACCAGGCAGGCACTGTATCAGTGGCGCTATAGTGAAATACACATAAAATTTACCATCAACGACTCCTAAATGTACATACGGTTCTGGAGCATGCCATGATATTCAACTATCACCACATCCATTTCTGGAACTTTAGCAGGCTAAACCTGGGGCCCTGTGCATGATAAGCAGATGCCTTACTGCTGGGTCCCTGGCCCCAATCCTTTACCCAAACTGAAACTCCGTACCTGTTTAATTACTCTAGGAACTGAGGATGAGTGGACTCTACCAGGGTGTGTCTTCTCGGGTCCAGCTTATCCCACTGAGCATAGTGTTTTCAAGGTTTACCCACGGGACAGCATTGCCAGAATTTTCCTCCTTTTCAAGGCTAAAAAGTATTGCACTGTAGGTCTGGACCACATTTTACACATCTACTCTCCTGCCAGTGGACCCTCAGGTGCCTTCTTCCTGTGTTGTTCAGCCTGCTTTCGTTTGCTAAGCCCTAGGTGATTCTAGGTCAGTCTTTTGACAAATCACTATACTGTCTCCACAGTCCCTTCACTAATTTACATTCACCGTTGAGGTGGCTGATCTTGCTTGTTAACCTGGCACACCTCAGTTGAGAATTGCCTCCATCAGATTGGCCTAGATACAAGACTTGGGGTATTTTCTTGATTGCTCGTTGGTGTTGTCCACTGTGGGCAGTGCCATCTCTAGGCAGGCGGGTCTGGGCTGTATAAGAAAGGCAGCCAAGCTGGGCGGCGGTGGTGGCACACGCCTTTAATCCCAGCACCCGGGAGGCAGAGGCAGGAGGATCTCCGTGAGTTCAAGGCCCACCTGGTCTACAGAGTGAGTTCCAGGAAAGGGGCAAAGCTACACAGAGAAACCCTGTCTCAAGAAAGCAAGAAAGGAAAGGCAGCCAAACACTAGTCTAGAAGCACGCCAGTGAGCAGTGCTCCTCTGTGGTTTCTGCTTCAGCTCCTGCCTTGGGTGCCTGCCTTGGTCCCCCTGATGATGGATCGTAACCTGTAAGCCAAAATAAACTCCTTCCTCCCCAAGTTGGTTTGGTCAGTGTTTTATCACAGCAGCAGGGAGCCAATTAGGATGGCCGTTTACTCCTGGACGGAGTCCACATCCAACAATGTGTACCTCAGAAACAGTCAATGCGAATAAAGTGGAGTTTGGTTGTGATTTTGATGTTTCCCCCAACACTTTGTGATACTAGGCATACTTCATGTGCTTATTGAACATTTATATTTTCTTGAAGAAATGCCTGCTCGAGCTCTTTCCATTTTCGACCAGATTGTTCACATTTTTGTTGAGTTGCTGGAGGTCTTTATATATCTGTATACCAACCCTTTATCAGTCACTGGCCATGGATTCTTATTATTTATTTTGCAACGAGCAACATGAACGAATGGATTAATGTGGGTGTGTGTACATGTAAGTACACATGCAAGTGTGTGCGTGTGGAGGTCAGGTCGATGGCGGGTGTCTGTCTTGGTTTCTGGCTGGCCAGTGAGAGCTCCAAGGGTCACCTGTCTCTGCAAGTGCTACAGTTATATAGGTGCCACTGAGCCCGGCCTTGCCCTGGGTGCTGGGGATCTGAACTCAGGTCTCATGTCTTCACAGCAGGCACTTTCCTGACCAGACCATCTCCCCAGCCCAGGCTGCTTAAACACAGGGTGTTAACATAGCTGTTATGCTGATGAGATCACCAATTAGAGCTTTCAACAGATTTTTTATGGAAGATAAGACCTGTCAGTCACAAAAGTACTTAGGACTTTGGAAAACCATGATGTAGCCTGTCAGGGGTCCAGGTTAACGGAAAGAGAACTCTCAGACTGGGTCAGCCCCCACTGACCCAGCTTTCTTTTGTCTTGCCAGACTAATCACTGCTGTAGCTGGTTCTGTGGCCACAGACCAGCTGAGGGTTGCCAGTTTTCACTGTACTTACAACAAGTGAGGCATTTCGAGGCATGCCTTCTCCATTATGCTACACAACAAATTGTGTGTACAAACTACAATTCATAAGCCTCCATGAAATTGACTTTCTGATATTTGCAGAATTGAAAGCAAAGGCCAATCTGTGGCCTAATATGGACGGTGTGATCCAGAGGCAAAGCACAGGTACTCTGGGTGTAGCACTCAAGTTATTTGAGGGGTCAATAATGCCGTGAAGCCCCCAGAGCAGTGCCTGGAGCTGGGGCTCCCCAGGCCTTCTGTATAGAGCTACTGTCCTCTGGTCCTGAACAAGTCAGGTGGGTTGCTCCTGCAGATTCAAAAGAGAGACGGGAGTGGTGGGGGACATGCTGGTCCTCTGGGATCTTCACCAAGATGACTCTTGTCACATTGCTGCTCATTAGGGCTTCCTGAAAGCCAGTCACTGATGTCCAATTGCTCTGAGCCCTTTTGTGTCATAGTGCTTGTATTTCTGCCTTCCTTCTTTGTATGATATGTGGGCTCCCAGAGATAGGGGTCACACCAGTCTGTTTCATCTCCCAGAGTACCTTTGCTAGTCTTCAACCCAGAGGTATGTCAGTTGGTTCCTGTCGGTAGGTTCCTGTCGGTAGGTTCCTGTCGGTCGGTTCCTGTCTGTCGGTTCCTGTCCATTGGTCCCTGCCAGCTGACTGCTGCCATCTGTCTCTGGAGACTTCATTCTCTTTCCAGTTTCTCACCCACTTCCTGTATCCTGTGTCTCCACTGCCCACTCTGGAGCCACTTGGGTCCCACACGTCTCTGCTCAGGCATGGCTCTGTGATGGAGCCCCTGCCCACTCTGCTGCTTGTGACCCATTGGAGAGCACAGTCTAGGAATTTCTAGTCCTTTTATTTTGGGAGCCATGGTCAGGTAACAAATGGACAGGAATGAACCCTTATACTGCCATGGATAGGACAGAGGAACCATTCTAGAACATGCATCTCACTGAAGAGTCCTCTTTGTATTTGGTGGAGGCTGTCACAAAGGGACCTGTCCTGTGCTTGTATATTGATCAGGGCATTTTAAACATGGCCTGGACAGATGGGTGTCTGCCCTTCCCCAACCCCAGGTTCCCATTTAGGGCAAGTGCAACAGAAACTCGGGCTGGGCCTGGAGGGCCTCTGCATGGCCCTTTGTTTGGTTGGTGCCTGCAGCTCTCTCCCTGGCTGGGGCTTAGAGCTCTCCACGCAGGGGTCCGACAGTTGTTGCTGACGAGGGAGAGGAAATGAAGAGCTCTTTGAGCTTGGCTGAGGCGAGGTCTGGCTGATACAAAGAGAAAGCAGGTAGCAAGACCGAGCAGAGCCGCGGAGGGGAGGCGTGGCTCTTGCTCCTCTGGACCACGGTTACTGACGCAATTCAGAGGGACCCAGCTGTCCTGCAGGCCTTCAGCCCCACACCCAGTTCTCTGAAAGAGAGGAGGAAGCAGTGATGAAAGCCCTCCCTATCTTGTATACAACCTAGCCCTGTGGTGGGCCTTCGTTTCTCTGGTTCACTTCATGATTTGGCAGATGAGGAAACTAGGACTGAGAGGGGAAGTGGCCTGTCGTAGGTCACAGGTCATTTGGTGGTATTGTATTCCTTCTTATCAGCAAGCTACCAAGAGGTAGGCCAGCCCAAGTCTGAAGCCCCAGGCAGCCCACATGCTCTTGGCAGTGAACCCTTAGGATGCAGGGCAGAGTGAGGTGCTCTCAGGCCTGGCTGCGTGGGATCCATGGCTAGTGGACTCTATGCTGGGACTCTTCTCCAGCTGCTTTAGCCTCCCTGACACCTCATCAGCAGGTGTTTTTCTCTGCTACCTCCTTGGAGGTCAACTACTTGTTAGCTGAGCCCAGCAGTGGGTACCAGCGAAACTTAAGCATCCAGCATAAAGTCTGTCTCATCCAGGGAATACTGGGTTAATGGATGTGAGATATCCTGTAAACAACACAATCAGTGTGCTCCTAAGCAAAGGCTGAATGAAGCCACACAGGCTCTGAACGTTCCTCCGTGGGTCCTTGCAGTGCGGATTTAACATCTGCCAGCAGCTGCAGCGATCTGTGACATACGGTAACCTCCAGCTTTGCTGCACGAGGCATCTGAGGCTTGGAGACTCTGGACTGGTGTTGGAGAGTGAGGCCCTGAGCCCGTGTGCCTCACCACCCACTCTCATCCGTGCGTCAGCCTCCTCTGCCTCCTGTCAGGAAGGGAGGAGAGCTCCGGGGAAATGGCCAAGCCTTTGCCTATAGAGTTTCCATTAAGTGAGAGTGGAGTTAGAGCAGGCCACAACTGGTGGTGTGAGGAGATTGACAGGAAACAGTAGGACGGTGTTAACTTGACAGAAGTCAGAATCTCCTGGAAGATGAGCTTCTGGGCATACCGGGGTGGGGGTGGGGGATCTTGATAACCGTAATTGGGATGGGAAGGCCCATCGCTGGGTGGCACCACTCCCCGATTAAAGGATTCTGGTCTCTCTGGAGGGGTACACCTTCAATCCTAGACCCAGGAGGCTGAAGCAGGTGGATTTCTGTGAGCCTGGCCTCATAGTGAGTTCCAGGCCAGCCAGGCCAGGGCTACCCTGTCTTAAGAATGATGGTGATGATGATGATGATGATGATGATGATGATGATGATGATGATGATAGAGAAGCAAACTGAGCACTGGTGTGTGAGTGCCATTCATGGTTCTGTCCTGACTATGGATGCAATACACACACGGTCCCTCAAGCCCCTGCCGCGTGACTCCCCCATTGCGACTGACTATGGCCTGGAACTGCAAGCCAGAACAACCCTTTCTTCCTCAAGTTGCTTTTGTCAGGCTGCTTTATTACATCAGCAGGAAGAAAAAAAAAAACACACAGGAAGCATGACTTAGAGAGAGACTGGATAGAAGGGCATATGCTTTCCTTCACTGGAGAATTGAAATGTCCCACATACGATACATTCAGGGTCCAGAGGATGAGAGACCACCCTGGGCACCATACGGAGGACATGGAACCAAGGGGAGGGAGGTGTGTGTATTCTAGGGAGGGAAATTGCGCAAGCATCACTGTGGAGCAAACTACCACTCATGGGCACATTGCACAAAGCGAGCTTCCCTGCTCATAGGTACATTGCACAAAGCAAGTTTTCTTGGGCCACAGCTGCCCTCATTCTGTGGCTGCCTCTGTGTTACAAGGGTGGAGGCGAATAGATGCAACAGACCGTGGCCTCCGAAGCCCAGTGTGTGCTACCTGAACCTCCATAGAAAATGTCTGCCCGCTGCCTGTGTTGAGAAAGGAATGAATGAACTCGAAGGATGTATGGCTAAGCTAGGATAAGTGGTCAAGGACAGTGAGAAATGAAGTTGGTTTAGATGAAAAGGCTTGTTTTTCCTGGAGTGAAAATGACAATATAGCGCCCCTGGTTGGGTTTGGTAATTTCTAAAACACCTTTGAACCCACTGACTCCCTTAATTTGACTTTTATGTCAATCCTGAGTGATAAAGGGTTTGTTTTGATCCCAAATTTATAGAAGAAACCAAGATTTGGAGGTTCTCCGATTCTCTCAAGGTTACAAAATTGGGAGTGGGAGTCCAAAGCCAAATACACACTGTCCATCCCCCAGGTGCTTACCGAGCCCTACTATGTGCTGAGCAGGGCCAAGGCTCTGGGATTCCATGATGGACAAGACGGGCATGATGACTTCACTCACAGAATGCAGACTACATTTAAGTCCCAGACCCACCACAGCTCCTTAGAGAAGCAGAGACCCTTGCCCCTTGCAGCCAGGGAGGGACCAGCGAAAGCTCTTGAGCAAGGGTTCCTTATCTTCTTCGTGCCCAGTGCTGATGGGCACTGAAGGAATGAAGTCATATAGCCCTGGTCGGGAAGGAGCTTCCATCCAGGAGAGACAGGGAACCAGCACTGGAGGTGAGTGGAAGCAGGAAGTAGATAAACTCTAGAAGGCATGGCTGTCGAGAAGCTTAGCCGTAGTCTGGCTGTGGCTCACTTTCTCCAACTGTAGGTAGGTGCGGTGATGGTAACTTTCTTCATGTACTTGCTGTGGAGGGGAGTGGGCGTATACATGGCAGTACGTGGCGGTGGTGATGAAGGAGCATGATCACCACCATCATCACTCAGGCAGCAGTGGTTAGGGAAGCCTGGCCAGGGAAAGAGACTGCAGGTAGGAAGACAGGAGCCGGATGATGCAAGGCATGGGCCAGGAGAACATGCGGACACATTTGAAAAGAGGGGAGTGAAATGCTGAGCAGACCCGAGGTGCGTGTGGTTCAAGTCTGAGAGCGGACACACTCTTCCTCTGCCTACCTGTCACTCTGGCAACTTCACTGGAGATTTCTTGGTCTGTCCAGGACCCAGCTGGGGATTAGAGGCGACAGTCCCCACAGGGAGCTGTCCTCCTTAGAGTAGAGTAACAAACCGAGGACTCCCTGTTTGTCATTGATTACAATGCAGAACCGGCCAGAGTGGTGGTGCTGCCTTAGAGATAAAACACAGCCCAATTTGACTTAGGGTAAATCTGCTCTGTGCTGGGGTTGTTGAACGTGTTTTGCTTTATTTGGTTTTGAGATACAGTCTTGACAGCTCATTACATAGACCAGGCTGGCCTTGAATTTGCCCTGATCCTGCCTCTGCCTTCTGAGTGCTGGGATTGCAGCAGGTACATGCCATCACTCCCGGCCCATTCAGGGTTTGTTTTGTTTTGTTTTTTTGAAACAGAGTTTCTCTGTGTAGTTTTGGTGCCTATCCTGGATCTCGCTCTGTAGACCAGGCTGGCCTTGAACTCACAGAGATCCGCCTGGCTCTGCCTCCCAAGTGCTGGGATTAAACGTGTGTGCCACCACCGCCCGGCTAAGGGTATTTTAACAGAGATGTTAGAGAATCATGCTGGGGAGGGGCAGCTGTGCTCCTCACTAGCACACAGCCTCTGCCATAACTTCAAGAGTTTAGAGTGGTTACAGCCTTTGGCATGGCTTAGGACAGGAGACAGAGCAGCTTTTCAGCAGTACCCTGGACGAGCTAGGCATACTAAAACAGCTCAGCCAATGCTGGCCGGGTTCAGCCAGAGTGATTCATTCCATGTCAGACATCCTGAGATGGACAAACGCTGAGAGACACCTGACAGGCTAATACCTAGATTTACTAATACATAAGAGCTCCCCATCCTGTGTGGATATTCCAGCACCCCAAGACACAAGTGCCATCTTCCTGCCTTCTGACTTTGTGCCGGTCATCAGAGAGACAATTCTTTCACTTTGAGGGCTTGAGAATCTGTAAGGTGAACAGAAATCAGAGTCTGCCTCATCCTTGGAAAAAATTACTGAGTTGTTGACTTGTTCACACAGTGGATACTGCCTTTTAAGTAAAGCGTGGGGGCAGCATTTATCTTTTGGTCCCAAAATATTAGCTTTGTAGCAGGATGGAATTCTTGGGAGGGTCTCTCACAGTTTCTAAACCCTGAAACATGTTGAAATCACCTGAGAGATTTCTAAAAATCCTTGTTCCTGGGCTACATCCCAGACCAATAAAATTAGCACTCTCTGGGGAGAAAGTTCAGGAAACTATATTTCTAGAAAATCCCCAGATGACTCCAATGTGCTCAGACGCTTAAGAACCCAGAGTCTAGAATCTCTGGTGTTTCCCAGGCTGGTGGTGGATTTTGAGCTCTTGGACAGGGCTCACTGGTTGGCCTACTTGAAATGATTCATTCCATCTGTAGGTTAGGTCTTGCCTGGCAGGTTCAGTGTGGGCAGCAGCCAGCATGAACTGGGTGCTGACATTTGGTGCTGACATTCTATGGGAAGGTTCACAGCATTGGCCACACACAGGCTGCTGGCACTCCTAGGTAGAGGGAGCTCACCTACACACTCGAAGGCCAATGCTGAGGTCAGGGATGCTGTCTTCTGCCTCTGTCTGGAAGGTACTCAGGGTACGTACTTGCATCATTTCCCAGGCTTGTGGGAAGGGAAGAGAATAGAGGGGTTGATGTAATGAATAAAAGTAGAACAGGAAGAAGAAACCTAAGGCCAAGGCAGCTGTGACTCACTGTGGTCCAAAGTAGGCGTGGAAACAGGCCTTCGGCAGCCACAACATAGCTGCTTTTTCAACAAGGAAGTGGCTGGAGGTTGGCTGAAAACTGAGACCTTCCAAGGGGCTTCTGGAGTTTTATATCACTTCACTCTTTTTTTTTTTATAGATGAATATGAGAATGTGCTAGGGATGACAGTCTGCCTGCCTTAGAGATGGGCAGAATGAAGTATAAAACAGCAGCCATACAGCTGCTCTTTTGGGCTGGAAATGAGAGGGCCACAGCCAGGTACATCTGGTCTGTAGGTACATGCCCAGCGTATGGAGACTGGGAATGGAGAGTCCCAGAAGTGAGGACAAGTGAGAGACTCCAGTTTGGAAGTCCCCGGATGAACGAGTCAACAATAAATGAAGACAGCCTGTGAGGCTCACGTGGCTTATTCACATCAAGCAATCAGGAGAGGTGCCAGCAAGGTCCAATTCAGTGATCTAAGAGGGCATCCTGGTAGGCCCCAACATCTGCCAGCACCCTCCCACTCCAGGTGTTAGAAGTCCCTCCTTGCCAGCTTCGCAGAGGATACAAGACCCACTGGGACCCCTAGAGCTGGACGCACTGATCAGGCCAGCTTAGATGAGCGTCCCACAAGTGGGGTCTTGATTTCCCAGCTGTTCATCCCAGGCCTGCAGTGTTCAAATGCAGTGACCATTACTGGCGTGGTGGATCAGGGAGCTGATCCCTGCAGCAGAAAGGCTGCCCCAGGGTGACCACATGGTCAGCTGAGAACTCCAGGCTTAGGTGGACTTCATTCTCATTCACACTTGGCCACTCACTAGCAGTGGGGCACAGGCACAGGGGGCGTGTGTGTGTGTGTGTGTGTGTGTGTGTGTGTGTGACAATAGAAAGAACACAGGTAGTATGTCAGAGAAGGCATGTGAAACACCCAGCACGGTGATGTTGCCATCAGGAGCCAGGGTGAAGAGTGCATAGGGAGCAGACTATGGAAAGTGCCTTAATGAAAGAGGATGTTGCTTCGCTTCTGTGGAGCGCTGGGAAGGTGGAGCCATGGGCTCAGCAGTGCCCACTTCCCCCGGCACCCGTGGAGTCTGCAGTTCCCTGTGCTCTCTGGGATCAGAGTGTGGGAGGATGCATTGACACGCTGTCCATGTGATGAAACCCCGAAAACGGGTGTGTTGAAGGGGAAGGTCAGGGGCGATCTCTGGTGGTGGCAGTGGCAGTGTGATGTGGGACCCGTTGTAAAATTCCCCCAACCAAACCCAAGAGCAGGTATCAGATGATGTCAAAGCCATCTCCCTCTGGGTACCAGAGGTGACCAAACTGGCCCTAAGTCTGCTGGATTTCTAAGATCGGGATAATTCTGGGAGAATTTTCACCCACCAGCTCCCATAACCTAAGCCACTCAGGGCAGCATGAAGACAAAACTGGGAAGTGACAGTGACTACAAGAGAAACCCAGAGAACTGATTGAAAAAGACGGTGTATCTCTCAGAATCCACCGTGTACCGCACTGCGAGGGCTGTGGACTCCACTCAAACTGCATTCCTCTGTCTTCCTGGAGTTGGGAAGGGGAAAATGGGACTATATGAGGAGAATAAATGCAGCATGGTGATGCAGAGAGGACATAGCAGGACAGGTGTGGGGTTGCTGGTCTGTTCTGCACATGGTGAGGGTGTCAGGCCAGTTGGTAAATGCCTTGGTCTTGATGTTCCCACCTAAAAAATGGGGGTAGTGAGTCATCACACAGTTTGGGTCTGTGAGATGCAAAGATGGCTGAGTACTTAAGTGTACAGAGGTACTCAGTAAATGCTGACTGTCCCTAATAGAGGGGACTACAGCCCCCCTGTCCCTACCAGTTCATTCATTTAACAAACATACCTTCACCTGTTATGAGCAAAGCTTATTGGCCCCTGACATGAGCTCTGAACTGGAGGGCAGGTGCCCTTGCTTCCTGATTCTGAGAGTTACAAGCTTCTAACATGCATTCATACTTCTCTGCAGCATTATCATTATTTCGTTGAGACAGACCATGTCTTCATACCTTTCATCTACGAGCACCTTTCCCATAGCAAACATGATCACATGACGTTCTACCCACTCACCGAGTTCATAGCCAGTGCTCGTGCGGCGCACACTGGCGTTGGTTTCCCAGCCAGTCTGGGGGTAGGCAGTATTCCCATTTCAAAGGCAGTGAAGCTGAGGCTGAGAGCGATCCGTGTGGCTGGCCCCTTACTGTTCTTATGCTGGCACTGATTTCTTAGCCAGAGAGGCCTTTGCGAGGTAAGCTTACTGCCCTTCGTATCCTGAGAGCCCCCGTGACACCCCACTTCTCTCTCCGCTCCAGAATGTCTGTAAGGCAGTGGAGGAGACACAGCACCCGCCCACGCTACAGGAGATCAAGCAGAAGATTGACAGCTATAACAGCCGGGAGAAGCACTGCCTGGGCATGAAGTTGGTAAGCAGGGCCTGCCACTCCCTACCCAGCATCCCTTCTGCCTCGCGCCCCACCTCTCTGCCTGGCTGTCTTCTCTGCCTGGGCATGAAGTTGGTAAGCAGGGCCTGCCCCTCCTGAGCCAGCATCCCTTCTGTCCCCTCTCCCCACAGAAGTGACTCCCTTACAGCTCACTCTCCTTTGTCCAGGCCCAGCTTTCTGTGGCCTCGGGGACCCCGAGAAATAGAATGGGTTTTAGAATAAGACTCCAGATACAATCTCTGTTCCATTCACGCTCGGGGAAAAGCTTAACCTCTCCTGACTTCAATGTAAGAGGTCTTTAGGGGATTAAATGACAGGGTCCAAGGGCTTGGGGGCTTGGTCCCCAGGAAGCCCTTGGCCAGGGGAATTCTGCAAGAGAAGTGGAGTGTGAGTGGTGAGCACCCCTGACCTTGCACAGGGTCAGAGAGGCTGTCTTTAAGGGGTGATGCTAGAAGAACCCTGCCCCCTGCTGGAGACTGGCAGCAACTGGCTCTTGGGGGCTTCCAAGTCACACAGGTGCCCCGGAAAACAGAT
The DNA here is from genome assembly GCF_949786415.1 of Peromyscus eremicus. Classification (NCBI taxonomy): domain Eukaryota; kingdom Metazoa; phylum Chordata; class Mammalia; order Rodentia; family Cricetidae; genus Peromyscus; species Peromyscus eremicus. The sequence goes on from NC_081431.1 coordinate 61,530,175, forward strand.
TTTAGTCGGAGGCCCCGGAGTTTGGTGGGCGGGACCTCTGAGGACCTTGACGCCCCTGCTTAGCTCTGAGGTAGAGAGGTGCCCGCAGACTCTGCCTTTAGAGTGAGGACTCCACAAGAGCAATTGGCACCTGTCTGGTAGAGAGGGTTTGGGGCAGCCAGCCTAAACTTCCTGTGAAGGAAGCCTCAGCAGCCCCAGCAATCTCCTCTGGTAACCGGACTCCAGACCTCCTGGCCCTGGAGAAGAGGGGAGTGTCTGACCTCCAGCAGACTCAGGAGGAACTCAGACAGGCTGGCTGGAACGGCCCCCATCAGGGCTTCCGTAGTTCACAGCCTCGAGCGGCAGGCGGAGTCACCCAGACGTGCCTCCCACTCGCAGAGTGAAGACGGTACCTACACGGGCTTCATCAAAGTGCATCTGAAACTGCGACGGCCCGTGACGGTGCCTGCTGGGATCCGGCCGCAGTCCATCTACGATGCCATCAAGGAGGTGAACCCCGCAGCCACCACCGACAAGCGGACATCCTTCTACCTGCCACTCGACGCCATCAAGCAGCTGCACATCAGCAGCACCACCACTGTCAGCGAGGTCATCCAGGGGCTGCTCAAGAAGTTCATGGTTGTGGACAACCCGCAGAAGTTTGCACTCTTTAAGCGGATCCACAAAGATGGACAAGGTAGGAGAGCGCTCCCACCCTTCCCCCAGTCTGCCAGTGCCCACACGGTCAGCAACCCACTGCGAGCCCCGGGTGGGAAGTGTGGGCTTCCAGGCCACAGGGCTACGGCCATCTACATGGTGTTAGGATTCGTGGAAGAGCCACGCGTGGCAGCTGGGCAGGGAAACTAGCAGAGAGCCTGATCAGGCAGCGCATGCCTACCACTGTCCAATGCATGCCTTCACTGCAAAGACACGCTCTGGGCTCCTAACGTTTACAATGAGGAGTCCACCCATTGTTCTGCTTCCTTTGGAAGATGACGTCAATGGAGGCAGGGCCTCGGGAATGCCAGGCAAGAATGGAAGGCTTCTGAGCTACCGGTGGTGTCCTGTCAGGTTCATGCCCATTAGAAGAACATGTCCATTCCCAGTTATCTGCTCCAACCTGTGCATTTCCAGCCCACCCCACCAAGCCCGGACCCTGTCCTATCCTTCTCATAGCTTGTGAGATGGCACCCAACCCTCCATTCTGTTTCCAGTGCTCTTCCAGAAACTCTCCATTGCTGACTGCCCTCTCTACCTGCGTCTGCTCGCTGGGCCTGACACCGAGGTCCTCAGCTTTGTGCTCAAGGAGAACGAAACCGGGGAGGTAGAGGTATGTCTGGACCCTTCGTAAAGACCAGCTCGCTCCCGGTGGGGAAAGAAGGGGGCCGCTGTCCTCACAGCGCAGCGTAGGTGAGGGCAGTGGTCCGGCTAGAGAGCTGTGGAGAGTGCTGGGCCACAGGCTGTGTTTACCCCGGGAGAATCGATGGGACCCATCACAATGAAGCAAGTTATAACCTGCACATGGCCAAGTCTGTAGAAAGCATTTCACTTGCTTTATGGAAATGGGGCTGGGGGTATATGGGGGTGTGGGAGGGGGAGTCACACACTGAGAAACTCTATTTGGGCCCAGGCTGGTTTTGCCCCAGGCTGGCCTGAGCACAGCAATTTCCAACTGGGTTCTGCTGGGCATAGGCAGTTTTTGAACCATTTTTCTCTCCTAAAATGAGGACTTCCTTTCTCCAAGGGGCACTAACCAGTGTCAGTCTCCTGGCAAAAATGGGGTAAAATCAGGCAGTAAGCCGCCAGGCCCAGGGTACTTGGGATGTGATCTTCATGGTACAGAAAGAGGAGGGTCTAAGTGTTTATCACACTGTTCGGTGGAGGTTGAGCATGAGCAGGATTTTTTTTTGGGGGGGGGAGGGGGTGAGTCAGAGGAGATCTGAGGATCTCATTTCAACCAGGACATCTTAGTGTGGTCTTGAGTCTGCAGCAGAGTCTGTTAGGAAAAGTGAGCCACTGAGAGCCTGTGAGCTCTGTGGGCCTATGGGCCTGGGGTTGGGAGAGCCGGAGTCCAGCTCTAGTCCCCACTGTGCGGCTGCTGGCTCCATGGCTGTGGTTTTCTTACCTTCTCCCCCATGGAGTGTGAGGTTAATGCAGGTACTCCATAAATACTCCCCTGTGCTCCAGGAGTGTGGGGGTTAGAGCAGGTACTCCATAAATACTCCCCTGTGCTCCAGGAGTGTGGGAGTTAGAGCAGGTACTCCATAAATACTCCACTGTGCTCCAGGAGTGTGGGGGTTAGAGCAAGTACTCCATAAATACTCCCTTGTGCTCTAGGAGTGTGGGGATTAGAGCAGGTACTCCATAAATACTCCCCTGTGCTCCAGGAACTTGGAGTCTAATCCTTCTCCATGTGGAGGTAGCCTGGCCAGCTACAGCCGACTGACAGGTGGTGGTACACTGGCTCATGAGGAGGTGGGTGGGGTTTGGTGCCTGACGTCCACAGCTAGTGTGAGGTGTCCTCCTGCCTCTGGAGAGCACAGCCAGCACCAAAGAGAAGCCCTCAGCTGCTGCTGCCTTCCCATAAAAACAGGGCGTGTGGACTAGGATCTCCATGAGTGCCGGGATTTGACCGTTTGTGGCTGATGTGACGTCATGTATAGTACAGATGCCATTCATGGTACCTGCGTGTTCAAAGGGTGTGGGGCCAGCTCCACTGATGTAAACCGGAGACAGCGGCAGGGCCCTTGGGTCATGTCACCTTCTAACCATTTCCCCTTCTTCTCTCCGCCTCCTCCTCACTGCCTCACAGTGGGACGCCTTTTCCATTCCTGAACTCCAGAACTTCCTAACTATCCTGGAAAAAGAGGAGCAGGACAAAATCCACCAAGTGCAGAAAAAGTACAACCAATTCCGGCAGAAACTGGAAGAGGCGTTACGAGAGTCGCAAGGGAAGCCTGGGTAACCAGCCTCCTTCCTGTCCTCAGTGCCCGCCGGTTTATTTTATTATTTTGCAACAGACACTTATTTTCAAGACACCTCTGGGTCCACCTGTGCCTGCCCAGCAGTTAACAGATGCGGCACAAAGTGTCTGTGCAGGGTTCGATTCCTGCCAACCCACCGCGCCATGACTCTGGAGAGGTTCCGTCTGGATCAGAACTCAAGGAACGAACAGTTTCTCCTGCTCGATCTGCTGGCCTTTCACAAACCAAATAGTTGCCTCTCTGGTCACCAAACTCCAACCAATCACACCAGCCGGCAAAAAGCAAAGAAAGGTTTTAGAACCCTGTGTTCCTTCTCTGGATTTAGTTCTTCAGTTCCTCTTCCTTGCCACCACAGTGTCTTTATTTATGGGTCAAATATGGGATATTCATTCGGCGATGTCCTTGAAAGCAGGAAATGCTCATGAAAGGACTGCCCTCCTTGCCCCAGGTGCCTCCTCTTCACTAGGACTCGACACTCAGGGTTAGCCTGAGATGTCAGAGGCTACAGCCCGGACCAGGCCCTGTCTGTCACGCCACGGCCTGTGCACATGAAAACCCAAAGGCAAATCCGTCCATCTGTGTGGTATTTCAGCATGTCTTTGTCCGACGATGTTTGTTATGTTAGACTTCGAGTTTAATGTTGTTGTCCTCCTCACGGGTCTCTACCAAAGGGAAACCGGCCACTTAACAATTTTAGTCTCCTGCTGAGTCACCAGGAAGTCCTGCAGAGAAGCGCATCCAAGCTGTCTACAGCCTGCCTGCAACTAGGAAGCAGTGGGGGCCTGGACTCCTGGGTCTACTCCTCTGGCCTCCAGCTCGGCCTCCATCCTCTCCAGCTGGAGTAGCAGCCTTGATTACACACAGTGGGAGGGTTCTTTCTGTTGCAAAGCATGGGCTGCTACAGCACAGCAGTCAGCAAACCTCCCTGGTGACTCAGTGCCTTTTGTTTTCCGAGAGAGGAGCAGGACATGTTGGCTTACAGCTCTCCTGCTGGCTTGACCCTGGCAGGAAGTGGACAGTGGTGGTGTAGAGATACGGACAGGGGATTCCTCAAAGTACAGGGTGATGATCACACACCTCTTGGCCATCAAGCTTCCTGATCAGGCTCTGATTTCGAAGATGTCATATTATTAAACCACACTGACAGCATCAGATTATGACTCCAGCTCTCTGACTAGTTCAAACTGAAAACAAATTAGCCAGGACGGCAAAGACACTCAATACAGAGGGAGAAAATCTTGTCCTTTTCAAAGCAGGCCGGTGCTCCAATCTAGCCTCCAGAAGAGACATTTTCTTGTTGCCTTGCCCTTCCACACCCCTTGGGTTGTTTTAAGCCTAAGCTTCTAAGTGTAGCCTCAAAATTTCCCTCCCCAGCTCAGGCCAGTCCACACCGCTCCTGTCCCAGAGGAATGCTGAGTCCTTGTCATTCAGTCTTCTCCAGAGCTGCCAAAGCAACGTGAGCTAGCAACTCTGTGAGGCTGTGCATGCCCGTCATCCCTGGCTGTCCGCCACCTCCTGCTCAGCTTTATGGCGTCCCTCCCTCCTGTGTATGACGGGGCAGGTGGAAAGTCACTCCCTCCATCCTGCATGTCTGCAGCATTAGAAGGCATGGCTCCTGCTGCAAACACTGTGAATGCTGCTGAGAGCCTCCCTCCATGGATGGCTATTTTATTTTTGAGAAGAGAAAAAAGTCATGTATATATATACAAATATATATATGTGTATATACACATAGAGGCATATAGCTATATATGAAGAAAAGGTGTTTATTCAGAAAATTATAGTGAAATTCAGACTTTAAGCACAGTTGGACTCAGGGCCTCTACTGAGGCTGGGACTCTGGGGAGGTCACGTTCCTGCAGCCCCAGAGCTGGCTGGAACTGCTGGTGGTGCCTTCTATGGTTGTGTTGCTCCGTGGGTGTTCGTTTGGAAAAGATTTTCTTTCTAAATGTCTTTCTTATATATGTTTTTTAATGATTAATAAAAGCTTACTGCAAAAACAACTTGTGATGGAAGCATCCTCACTGGACTTCATCTTGGGGAACCGAGCTGTGGGGAGGGCTCTGCAACACTAGGAACACTGCTTGGCGGAGCCAAGTTCTCTTCTACAGTGAGTTGGGAATACAGGCTACTATCCAGATGCTGTTGAGAAAACTGTCCACACATGGAGGGTACTGCCTCTTTTCCGTCTCCCTAGTGCTGGGGAGGGAAGGGGGCTTAGAGCAAAGCATGTGTTGAGTCAGAACAGAGCAGGGGCTCTCTGGCTTCAAAGGTAAGTACCAGCTCTGTTCTGGAATTATTTAAGACTAAGATGTCAACGTGTCACTGGGGACGCCAGCTGCAAAGGGGCTGAGCTGGTACCAAGCAGCCCTCATTTGGGCACTTCTGATTTCCAGCAAAGAAGGATCTTTGGATCACAGGAAAAGGCCACGTAAGTTACCTAGAGATCACTGCCGACTTCCAGTGATGCTCATGTACCACCACTGCATGGGGCCTACAGGCTGCAGGGCTCTGCCCCTCTCCACCAGACATCCTTAAAATCAGCCAATCACAGGACTGACGAGGTGGCTTAGTGGTTAGGGTGGTTCCCGCCAAGCCTGTCTCCCAAGTTTGACCTTGAAACCCACATGGTGAAAGAAGAGAACCGACTCTTGCAAGTTTTCTTCTGACCTCTCCATGTGTGCCATGGCATGTGTACTCACACATGGACACACGATTTTGTGTGTGTGAGACGGGGTCTCTATGTAGGCCCTGGCTGCCCTCAAACTCAGATTCACCTGCCTCTGCCTCCTATGTGCTGGGATTAAAGGTGTCTGCCACCACACCTGGCTTACAATCAAAAATTTTAAAGAATTAACTTTAAATTTTTGACATCTAACCTCTGTGGCCAGCCTGGTCCCGCACATCTTATGCCAGGGTCCGGCCAGGTGGGTCTGCCTAGTCCCTTACTCCATGTACCACGCCCAGTCCCCAGACCCAGCCTGAGTCCCACATCCAGTGGACCAGCCTAGTCTGGTCACCCCTGCCACAGAGACTCCAACCTCCAGGCTTTGGCCAGGACAGACATGTGGCCCATCCACCTAGACTTACCTCCTACCACCTGACTCCATCCTCTTGCACAAAAACTAACTCCAAATGGACCAACGACCTAACTGTGAAACCTGACAGACGGAAATTGCTGGAAGAAACAGGTAGTATCCCACAGGATGGAGCTGTAGGAAAAGGGCTTCCTGAAGAAAGACGACACTGGCCCAGAAATGAGAGCCAACAGTTCGGGAAATCAATCAAGTGAAGAGGAAGCCCACAGAATGGAAAGAATCTTTGCCAGCTATACATCCGACAGAGGATTAAAATCCAGAAAATACAAAGAACTTAAAAAGTCAAAAGAGCAAACAACCTATTCAAAAAAATGGACTAAGAAACTAAATAGAGATTTCTCAAAAAAATAAAAATGGCTAAAAAATATTTCAAAATATGTTCATTTAGGGAAATACAAATCAGGATTTGTATTTTTTTTTTTTTGCCAGTCAAATTGGCCAACAAATACTGGAAAGAACATGGGGAAGAGGGCATTCTCAATCACTGTCAATGGGATTGCAAACTGGTTCAGCCACACTCTGGAAATCAGTGTGGAGAACCTTCAAAAAACCCAAAATAAATCTACCATATTGTCCAGCTGTACCACTCATTGGCAATGGCCAAAAGACTCCACATCCTACTCCACAGATAGGTGCTCAGCCATGTCCACTGGTGCTCCGTTCACAACAGCTAGGAAATGGAAACAGCCTAAATGTCTTCAGCTGATGGATGGATAAGGAAAACGAGATAGACATACTCTAATACACTGTGGAATACTATTCAGCTGTAAAGAAAAGTGAAACCATGAACTTTGCAGGTAAATGGATGGAACTAGAAAAGATCGCAGTAAGTAGTAACCCACATCCAGAAAGACAAACATTACGTGCTCTCGCTCATCCGTGGTTCCCAGCTCCAAATCTTCAGAAGTGAATACATAATCTGGAGTAACTGCAGAAACCAAAAACCATGAAAGTAAAACTGGACAGATTGGGGGGCTATTCCAGCTTCCAAGGAAGGGAAGCAGCCAACAGTCCTACCCAGCTGTGACACCTATGAACCATAACAACCAGCATGGCAAATATCCCTAAGGGTACAATAGTGGCACTCTTATTTGGTGTAACCAACTGCTTGACTTAAGGCCCGCTCAACAAGAGGAACGCATGTCCGGTGCTGAAAATCTGGCCAACTCCCCAGGGCTAGTGAGGTCAGAGATCTTTTTTTTTTTTTTTTTTATAGTTTTTTGTTTGTTTGTTTTTGTTTGTTTGTTTGTTTTTTTGTTTTTCGAGACAGGGTTTCTCTGTGTAGCTTTGCGCCTTTTCCTGGAACTCACTTGGTAGCCCAGGCTGGCCTCGAACTCACAGAGATCCGCCTGGCTCTGCCTCCCGATTGCTGGGATTAAAGGCGTGCGCCACCACCGCCCGGCCGAGGTCAGAGATCTTAAAGGAGAACCTTCTCTTGCTACTTTACTAGACCAACAGAATTCCCAACTGCACCCTAAATACTTACCCTTATACCCACAGGGAAGTGTAGCTCCCACCCATCATCAAAGAAACACCCCTTTGTAACAGAGACCTGGACAGAAAACCACAGCTGCAGAGAACAACTGACCACAGGACACCATCACCAACTGCTAAAGCTACACCCAAACTCCTGCACCTAGCCCAGTGCGGTGGTGCATCCCTTTAATCCCAGCACTTGGGAGGCAGAGCCTGGGATCTCTGTGAGTTCAAAGCCACCCTGGTCTACAAAGCAAGTTCCAGGCCAACCAGGGCTACAAAGTGAGACCTTGTCTCAAAAAACGAAACAAAACAAAAATCAAGAAACACAAAAGCCCAGGAAACGTTACAGAAGAGAGGTAGACTATTTTAAGAGTCAGAAGACCAGGGAATCTGCTGTGAAGTTGTGTCTCCTAGAAATGATAGAAGTTTTGGTCACAGGACCTCAACAGCATGGCAGCCTAAACAAGACCTGAACACGGACAACACCAACATGGAAGGGGGGGATCTCATGGGGCCCCGCTGCTAGACAAAGAACTAAATCAACTAAGTAATGTTAAGAGTGGGAGAAACAGTCTTCCCCAGGGATGAGCCCTGTAATTGGCTAGCCAACACCTGGTGGTCAACCCTGAAATCATACATTCAAGTAACACTGAACAAGTGGAGCAGACTGAATTATACGTTTGTTCTAATACTCACATAATGTGCACACACACAAACAATTAAAAAAGAGGTGAGAGAGAGGAAGGGGAGATATAAGAGGGGCTAAGGGAAGACAGGGATAGGATGTAAGTGCTCCGCTCCCCCCCCCAAAAAAAAACCCTAAGAAAACTCAGCTAATCACTGTATATCTGTAAGCTCTGTCCACCTCCTAGAAGGGCATGGGAAAGAGGCCGTTTCTGCTTCTCACTGGACTCCTTTCACTGTGGCATGGCATTGTAAGTTCAAAGTCTGACCTTGATATGGATTATTTGGCTTAGCACAGAGAGAATCCATTCCACGGTCTGGCTCTGCTCCACCCTTTTCCGCATCTCCACGCCATTCACAGAGGAGAAAGGACGATGACTCAGTGCCAATGTATCCCTATTCCTGGAAAAAACACCCCGCCACAGGCCTGGACAGCACACCGCCATGGCAGGGTGCTGGCTGAACCACAGTGAAGGGCAGATCCCCTTACAGGCTTTGTGCCTTTAGCAGGGACATCATCAATTTCTGCAGCACTGCTTTCCATGGGCATGCAGGACAGATGAGGCCTGTGAGAACACAGCACAGTGCTGCATGTCATCTGTATGCATGCAGGGGACATGTGTTAGTGCTGCACATACTCCACCCCTCAGGAGCGGACGCGCCTCTACAAAGGCTTTGTTGTAACAGGATCCTGCCAGGGTTGGCTTCTAGAAGGCATTCCAGGTTCCGTACATGGATGCTGGTAGAGAGAGGGTTAGTGGTGGTAAGAAGTGGACTGTCCAAGTGAAAGGCCTGTTCTTGGTTTCACAGCAAGAGGTGAAAGTTGTCACACACATTTTTACACCCACCCCTTTCTTTCTTTCCACGTCTAAAAAAACGAGTGATTTGGTAGACAGTACATGAGAAAGCCTCTTTTATCTCAGTTTTTAAAAGGATGGTAAAATCCAGGAACTCTTAAGGAGTTTAAAATTGCACAGCTCTTATTCCTATTCACATGGAGAGCTCTAGATTCACAAATGACCTGCACAGCCCAAGGTGGAACAGAAGGTACAGGTTAACTACTTCTGACATCTAGTGACTCCTCTGTACTTAGATGAACACAGCTCCTCTTCCTGAGTCCTCTGAAGACTGACTGAAGAGCCCTTCCTGGAACCCAAGCTTCAGAAGCTGGGGCTAACGAAGGCACTTGTCTAAGACGTCACTACTTCAAAGCTCCCATCCTGGAGTTACATCACAGACTTGGCCGTGGGTGGCAGCATGCTGTACCCAGCTGGGGAAGAAGCACGGTCACATAGGAACTGTGTTCTGTTTTCATTGTTCTCACGTCTACTGGCTGAATGCTGCTGAGTTCATTCTTTCTGTTGCTGGGCCTGAGGGCAGAGAAGAGCCAGGCTGTTTTCTATGGGCCTAACCCTACAGAGACACCAAGGGGCTGGCAGGCCTAGGTTAATTAGGTCACAGGAGCACTAAGTAGGAAGCTGGTCTGTCTGGGGGAGGCGCTTTAGAAACAGGAGGGCTCTCCCTGCTGCACTTCAGATGGGCTGCCCTGCCTCTTACACAGGGCATGAACTAAATCACAGAAACCACGTGAACATTCTCACTAAGTGAAGGATAAGGCCATTCAGATTTAGATTAGAATAAAAGCTTTATGTAAAAGAATTACAGTTTTTATTTGCAAAAGTTGAAAATGCTCATATCAATTACCAGCTCAGAACCTGAGTTCCCATGGGATCCACTGCATAAAATGGGTCTGTCACTTCTTGCCAGGTTTGGGGGCCTTTTCTAGGCCTTGGATGTATTTTCCCGGGAGCCGATACTCTTCTACAATCCAAAAAGAAAACCTTCAGCCACGCCTGGTCTCAAGTCCCTCCTGCCCCTCCCTGCTTTCCATGTCCCTTGGGCCCTGTAACCTCCTGCCCTGCCCTGTCCACTAAACCCCTATGCTCATCCCTGCTGCCAAGGAGCTGTTACAATCATTGCCAACACATGACCCGCCTTCTGTGTCCTGTCCAAGCTCATCGGTGTCTGGTGACACCTAGGATGGACCATTTACCACACACAATAGTTGCACGATGTATTTTGGTCATTTATACCCTGCTAGTTACCATCTAGATCAGTGGTTCTCAAACTTCCTAATGCTATGACCCTTTAATACAGTTCCTCAGATGGGTAGTGGTGATGCACACCTTTAATCCCAGCACGTGGGAGGCAGAGGCAGGCAGATCTCTGAGTTCGAGGCCAGCCTGGTCTACAGAGCAAGTTCTGGGACTACACAGAGAAACCCTGTCTTGAAAAACCAAAATAAAAACAAACAAACAAAAAAATACAGTTTCTCATGTTGTGGTGACCTCCAACTATAAAATTATTTTCATTGCTCCTTCCTGACTATAATTTTGCTACTGTTATAAATCACATTGTAAATCTGTGTTTTCCAATGATCTTAGGCCACCCCTGGAAAAGGGTTGTTCTCCCCCAAGTGGTCGCAACCTACAGTGAGAGCTGCTGATCTAGATGTTCTAAGAGAGAAGGTGTGTGTCTGTTCAGGTGTCTGTTCATCTATTTCCTTCTGTCTCTTCTTAGTCCCATTCCACCACATGCGGCTCTCCACATAAAGGAGCTCAATTTTGGAAGGTAATTGCTGTGGACTGTCACAGGCCATGAGATAACTTTACTTACTGAGCATGTGCTATATGCCAGTCTCTTGAGTGTGAGACAGGCATGGGAAAGGCAAGGTCTATCTCAAGTTCTATTTTGCAGAGGGTTCAGACATTAGAGAAAAAAATTAGCCAAGCTCCAGACACTAACCAGAACTATCAACACAGTTGAGGAGCACTAATACTAGTAATTTTTATCACGTTCAAAGGGAAATGGGCATTGCCCCTGAGCTGTGCCAGCGAACCTGTGAAGACAGACAGGCCAGGGATATGGGGGGCGGGGCACACAAGACGAGGGAACAGGCAGGTACAAGCAGGTAGATGTCAAGCGCCCCGTGTGTGTGGGAACAGCAGGAAACTGGCTGGGATGTCATTAGGATGTCAGGGAGCTGAGGAGAGAGGCTGCAGGAAAACAGGGCAGGCTGGGAGGGGTGTGTCCTCAAACTCAGGAGCTTGCTCCTGAAGGCATGGATAAGACAGAAGGCCTTCTAGGACAGGGATGGGATTCCAGTTAGTTTAGAAAGGTGAGCAGGGCGGAATGTGGAGCAGGGCTTCAGTGAAGGACAAAGTAGAGGCTAGAGACCCAGAGAGAATCAAAAGAACTTTGGCTCTAAGGAATAAAAAGACTCAGAGCCCAGCTACAGTACTCAGGAGTCAGGTGAGCTCCAGGCAAGGTACTGAGTCTCTCTGGAGCACAGTTATAACCAAGGAGATGTCCTCTGCAGCCCAGCTGAACACCAGGCACGGCCGGGCACTCACCACATGACGGCTAGGAGGGGAAACCAGGAGGAAAGCTAAGAATATGTCTGATGGAGAGAGCAGGGTTCTGGGAAGGACCAAAGATCTGGTTCAAACACTGGCTTCATCTCCTGCTCACTGCTATAAACTAAAGTGTGTGTGTGCACGTAAATACATAGACTGTTGTTCCTTGATGGAGTTATGTCCCCTTATACACCCATTGCGAGTTGAAAATATGGTAAACCAAGGGGCTGGAGAGATGGCTTGGCAGGTAGAGCATTTGCTGCTCTTCCAGAGGATCTGGTTTTCAATTCCCAGAATCCACATGGCAGCTCACAACTGCAGCTCACATCTGCAACTCCAGTTTCAGAGGCTCTGATGCCCTCTTCTGGCTCCTGAGGGCACCAGGCACACACGTAGTGCACAGACATACATGCAGGCAAAACACCCATACACATGTAATTCTTTTAATTATTAAAAAGAGAGAGAGGAAATATGGTAAGTTGAAAAGGCACATAGTCCAGCTAAAGTGGAGGACACCTTAGCTAAGTGGCTCAGCATAGTGTGGCATTCTGGTCGTTCCCCCCTTGATCACATGACTGACAGGGGAGGGGCTCTTGCTACTACCTAGCATCTCCACAGACTGTCTAGCCAATGCTAGTTCTGGGAGAGTTCAAACTTCAAAATCTGAAGTACAGTTTCCCTGGAATCTGTCATTTTTGCACCACTGTGAAGTGGAACTCTGTGAAGACTATAAACAGAGGTATGATACTCACTCTAGTGAGTGCCGCGAGATCCTTGCCAAGCCATCCCAAGCATCTCATCAGTAGGGATACTCACCAAGCAACAGCTGGCCAAGGTGGTGGATCTGGTTTCCTTGGATCTGCACCTGCACACTGTCTTTGGCCCCAGGGGCAGGAGAGACGATGGTGCTGGCCTGACATCGCTGCTGGAGAGTGGTGGCCACCGAGCATGGATCAAGACCATAGACCTCCAAGTTCCGGACCACAGTCACCTGGGGACAGGAAGCTGGTGGTGAGTGTTTATGGCACATATTCTCCTCTAAAGGGCCTTTGACACCCACCTCACCCATGTTCCCTGATGGTTCTCTATCCCTGTAACCCTGAGGCCTTTCTGTCCATCTCATCCACTATATGTATTAAGAGATACTCTATTCTACCTATAACATGTAATTTAAGGGTTTTTTAACCATGGAAAACTTAAAACATAAATAAAATAGTACAATAGTATGGTGCCAAGCATGGTGGTACACACCTTTAATCCCAGCACTCAGGAGGCTGAGGCGGATGAATCTCTGTGAGTTAGAGTTTTAAGGCCAGCCTGGATTACATATACCAAGTTCTAGGCCAGCCAAGGCTACATAATGAGACCCAATCTCAAAACACCAAAAAAGTACAAGAGTGTGATGGACTCTTACCAATTTCAACAGTTATCTACTTACTGGGTTTATGGCTCCTGGATTACTTTACAGCAAATCCTCCTATACACGTCAGATCTTTTCCTACATGAATATTGCAGTATGTATCTCTAAAGGTTAAGGACTCTGTTTTCTTTTTCTTTTTTAAAGACAGGGTCTCAACTATGTCTCTGGTTGGCTTTAAACTCTCTATGTAGACCAGGCTAGCCTCTAACTCACAGAAATCCACCTGCCTCTGTTTCCTGAATGCTGGGATCAGAGGCAGGTACCACCACCCTGCAAGATAAGGGCTGTTCTAAACATGAAAGCAGAAGCAGCTGGTGAGACGGCCCAGGGGTAGAGGTGCTTGCTGCACAAACCTGACAGCCTGGGTTCAGTGCCCGGGAGCCACAAAAGGTAGATGGAGAGAGCCAACGCCACTAAGTTGACTTCTGACCCCCATACATGCGCTGTCCCATGCATGCTCCCCCTCCCAGCCCCAATAATGATGATGATGTTGTTGATGATGATAATAAAATATTATGTACCTGACAACAGTTCCTTAAAGTCACATAGCTAGTCAAAAACATGGCACTTTTCCATTATTATCAACAAATGAGAAGAATGTGACTTCAGGACAAAAAGGAAAGCTTTTTTTTAAATCACAGTTAGGGCTGGAGAGATGGCTCAATGGTTAGCAGCACTTACTGCTCTTCCAGAGAAGCTTAAGTTCAATTCCCTGTACCCACATGACAGCTCAAAACCCTCTAACTCCAATTCCACCCTCTTCTGGCTTCTATGGGAACTGCATACCTGTGGTATCCAGACATGCATGCAGATGAAAAATCCATACACACAAAATAGAAATAAATAAATCCTTTTTTAAAAGCTATAAAAATCACAGTCCAGGGCTGGAGATAGCTCTGTGATTAAGAACATCGACTGCTCTTCCAAAGGACTCGGGTTCAGTCCCCAGCACCTACATGGCAGCTCCCAACTGTCTGTAACTCCAGTCTTAGGGGATCTGACACCCTCTTCTAGCCTCCAGAGGCACCAGGCCAAACACAGCACACAGACATGCATGAGGCAAAACACCCACAACACACGAAATTAAAAATAAATATGTAAATGACGGGCCTCCTTTGGTGGCTCTTCAAGATGAGAAAGGAGCACCATCGTGTGGCCCGGAGGGGCTGCTCTCTACAACAATGTCTTTAAAAAGCCTATGCTTGCAAGGACCGCACACAATCTCAGACTCTATGAGGCTTTAGAGGTCACATCAGAAGGCCAGTTTCCTCCCTGAGACCCTGGCTCTATCTCCCCACAAGTGGTCACAAAGTCTTTGCTTGCAGAGCTCCGGAGAAGAACTCATCATTTCATGCAACACCAACTTCATCTTTGGACGGTCTATTATTAATAAAAGATCTGTGCTGCCAGGCGGTGGTGGCACACGCCTTTAATCCCAGCACTCAGGAGGCAGAGCCAGGCGGATCTCTGTGAGTTCGAGGCCAGTCTGGTCTATATACAGTGAGATCCAGGACAGGAACCAAAAGTACACAGAGAAACCCTGTCTGGAAAAAAAAAAAGATTTGTGCTTAATATATACATAAGTGTGTGGTATGCTGTCTGGCAGGTAACTGTTGCTAATTAAGGTTACCATGGCAGGTTCTCATTTAGGGACTGCTGAGTGCTGAGTGCTGAGCCTACACACAGCCCTCATTTGGTCACTGAAGTACAGGGCAAGTATTACCTCCATTCCTCACAGAAGAGACCTGAGGCACGAGGAAGTTCAGCAGGTGCTCAAGGTCAAGAAATGAGAAAAGGCCACACTGGAATTCCAAAGCCTGGGCCCAGAACCACACACTCGGCATAGTTCTCTGTTCTGAGCCCAAGCCTATGTTCTCAGAGTTCCTACCTGTCTTTCTCCTCTACATATGCAGAACAAGGACACTTCTTTCGCAGGGGACAGCATTCTATACATTTTTTTTTTTTTTTGGTTTTTCGAGACAGGGTTTCTCTGTGTAGCTTTGCGCCTTTCTTGGAACTCACTTTGTAGACCAGGCTGGCCTCGAACTCACAGAGATCCGCCTGCCTCTGCCTCCCGAGTGCTGGGATTAAAGGCGTGCACCACCACTGCCTGGCAACATTCTATACATTTTGAAGGCAGTTATAATTTGTTCCCTACAACTTTGTGTTGCCAAGCTAAACACAGTTCCTTCAGCAAATTTTTACAAGTTACTTTCATTGAGCAAGGCCCAAGAGGTAGATTGTGGAAGAGATGAAGGCCTATGAAGCAGTACCAAGGAAAAACTCAAACTAAAATATGTTCACTTCTGAAACAGGCTCTAGCAAGTTTCTTAGTAGAAAATCCCAGAGGACAGGAGGAAGTGTTTAATGATACCCCTCACCCAGGGCCAGTGCAGGCACACAGCACGGGCTGTCCAATCCAAATGCCTCCAATCATACCAGGAAACTAGAACTCAGCAGGGAAACTAAGTCACCATTCTCAAACACTGGATCTTTTTTGGGTGGTGGTAGCGATGGAACCCAGGGCCTTAGCACAGGGACACAAATGCTCTGGCACTGAGTCACAGCCACTGCCCCAGTGGTTTTTAAATTACCTTTTTATTATAAGCCTTCTGGGCAAGGGTGATGTCAATCGGACTGAGTTTCCCTTTCTTCAGAATGGGCTCCTGTCCAGGAAACGTCACTTGGTAGGCAGGCTGCATATTTTGCAAACACCTAAAATGAGAGTTCCAGTTATAAACAGATCAAGGCAACAGCCAGCATCTCTCTGCATTCTGCTACCATGAGCATCGAGTGCAAGTGTTCAAGGCACACGTATTTGCAATCTGGCTTCAGGTCAAAAGCATTGAGATCACGTGGAGAGCTGAACCACAGACCAATGTCTCAAAGCTTCCCCAAAGTGTAGCCAAGGTTGACATCCACTGATCCAGGGAAGGAATCAACAGTGACTTGGGTGCCTGGAAACTCTCCACTTGCTTGGCCTCCTGGGAATCTGCAGTCTGCCTTGTGGAGGCTACTCCCTGTCTCAAAAGTGTACCTTCCCAGCTTACTGCCTCCGATACTGCTCACATCTTACTGCTCACATCTCTCACATGGTCCAGCAATGCATATATATGTTTGTGTGTGTTCCTGTGAATGAGGGCAGGCACCTGCACAGCACTGTGCATGTGTGGAGGTCAAAGGACAATCTCAGGAGGCAGTCCTCAACTCCTGCCCTCTTTGGAACTCGACCCCTTTGGTTTCCCCAGCTGCATACACAAGGTTATCTGACCCATGAGTCTCCAAGGACTCTTCTGTCTGTCCCTATCTCATCATAGGAGGACAGGGATCACAGAGGTGTGCCTGACGTCACCTGGGTTCTGAGGACTTGGACTCAGGTGCTGAGGCTTGTGAGGTAAGGGCTTTACCCACTGAGCCATCTCCCCAGTAACCTGTAATAATAACAATGTATCTTTTGTAGGACACTCAAGTCTACAGTAGCTCATGCCTGAACCCAGCACCCAGAGGCGCAAATCCATGGCCAAGCTACTCAGTGAAGCTTGTCTCAAAAACAAACTAACAGGAAAGCCAGCTCAACTCTGCCATCATAGTACACAGCACCCCAAAGATAAGGCTGTGTTCCAATAAAACTCACATAAACATGTAACAGGCTAGAGGTGGTGTGAGCTATACAGTTTGCTGGATCCCAATATGACTATTTTCAGCTGTGGTTCTACAAGAAAAAGTGTCAAGAATGTTTCCTCTGAAGACAACTCCCCAGCTTAAGTGGTTCTTTACTGAAGTTCTTATTTTTAATTAATGTTTTTCTCTGTCAAGCTCTTCAAGCCTATGCTTATGGAAAGCAAGTCACAAACTAAAATAGTGACAGTCTGTACATGTGGGTAGAGTATGTACTTGTTGGCGTAGATGTCTGCATGTGGGGTCTAGAGGTCAGTCTGGGGCTCCTCAATCACCCTCTGACTTGTTTTTGAGACAGAATCTGTCATTGTACCTGAAGCTCATCAGCCTGGCTGAGCTGGCAGGCCAATGACCTCCAACCTGTCTGTTCCCCAGCACTGAGATTCAGACAGATGCCGCCACACCTGGCTTCTCTGTGGGTACTGGAGAGTTGAACTCAAGTGCCCATGCTGCAGCCACAGGCCCAGGCTGACATCAGTGACCATTCTGGAGTTCTGTGATAGATACTAAGGGCAGTGGTGCAGGAGAGTTGAAAGGGATTGCCAGGCCTGTTACCTGGTCAGGAGACAGTCCCACGGAAGCCTCATGACCGAGTGCTGTTCATTTTTCTCTAAGATGCAGTCACATAAGATAGGATCCAATTTCACCAAACTAAAGAGGAAAAGAGCATTAAGGCAACATAAGATTCAACCGTTCCCAAGTGACAGCACCCATCACCTGCAAACCCTGTGCCATCCAGGATCACCCTGCTGTGGGACCAGAGGCCATCAGGCAGTAAAGGATGGGAGGGCAAAGAGAAGAGGCAAATGGTGGAAGAAATGTGGGAAGGAGTCACCGGGATTCCTGGCTTGGTTCTGCTATGGGGCCATATCTTTCAAGGCTTCATCTCAGTCAGCAGGCTAGTAAGGAGGGAAGAACGTAAATTCTAAATGCTATAGTCAGTATAATGTATACATGGACTAAGCTGTTATGTAATACCCCAGGGCCCATATAGTTAAAGTGGTAACAACTTAGGACTGGAGGTGTGGTGGTAGAGTGTACACCGAGCTTTCTAGAAGCCATGGGTTCTGTTCCCTACACCACAAAATAAATAGTAATTTAAAATAAATAAACAAAAACTTTTTTTAAAGTGGGGCACTATATTAGTGTGTAGGTCTCTCTCTTTAGTCATGAGGATGTCTAGGAAAGAAAAACATTAGCACAACTCTTATCTGTTAGCATGCCACCTGTACCCATTTAGAAATAGAAAAAATCATACCAAAAAGCCACAATGACTTTGAGTAAATACTTTTTCAAGTTTGCATTTTTTTCCTGACAACAGCCATATGCACTTGAACATCAGTGGTGGACATGTGTGAGATGTGTGTACTCAGCTTATGGTCCATTTGGACAGCATGTGATCGACCTAAGCCCCTAGGTGACAGCCCGTGTCCACAGCCCATGGTTTGCAAACACTGCATTTACCTATTTCTAAGCTGCTGTGATTGTCTAGTCTCCATTCCAGAATCCTTTCCATCCTTTGTTTTTAAAGTTATTACATTTATTTACGCATGTGTCTGCGTGGGTCTGCAAGTGCACAATGGTAAGTGTACACAGGGAGCAGTCTGCAGGAATTGCTTCTGTCTCTACCATGTGGGTCCCGAGGGTTGAACTCAGGCAGTCATGCTGGGGAACAAGGGCCTCCTTTACTCCCTGAACTACCTTGCCAGCCCGCTTCCTACATCCTCTAATGTCTGTTTGCAGAAACAAAGACCTGAGAAGAAGCCTCCATTCTCGGTGCCCACTTACTTCCTGTTGTCTGCATCCACCAGGCTGTTCCTCTTGGCATAGTCAATGACGATCCTGCGGACCTCACTGCCCTCAAGGGTGCTCCCCTTCCTAGAAGAGAAGTAACCAGAACTTAGTCCAAGCTGTCCATTCAGACCCCCTGCTCAGCAGGGCTCTTTCTTCGGCTCTCGCCTTCTCTTCCTTTCCTGAGGGAGGCAAGCCAGGCTACATGAAGTCCATCTGCAGAGAGAGAGGCCTACTCCCTCAATTACCTAACCCAAAAGGCCATCCCAGGGAGAGAGCTGTGACACTGCATTTAGAAGAAGGAAGATGGGCAGAGCAGATTTCCAGTCACAGGAAAACACCACTCAGGGTGAGGGGAAAGTGCAGGCGGACACCATGTAGGCAGAAACGGGCTGCTCTCCAAAACTCACTTGTGGCCAGACTCCTGGAAGAGCTGGGTCATGTTGGCTGGGACACAGTAGAGGGATTTTATATCTGGAGGGTGATAGGGCTGTTCCCTGCTACCCTCCTGGACAGTCTGGGAAGTCAGGGAAGGCTCGGGGATGACAAAGGATGTGATCCTAAAACCCAGCAGAAGAAAAGAAAAAGCACATGTTACACCAGTGCCTTGGCAGCCCCCCATCTGTGGCCCAGTGTCCCCAAACCAAGTGAGCTGCAGTGACAGGCCCCGCACTCACCTCGGGTGCCTCCAGTCCACAGCCACAATGCTCTCCACCCCTTTGCTCAGCTCCTTGACCTGGACAATCTGTTCCTGCTGCATGTGCTGCAGAAACTTAGAGAGCTGGGGAGAGAAGCCAGCATAGGGACTTCACTGACTCCTCATTGAACAGCCAGGAGGGCCAGGCCCGGTGCCAGGTGGGGACTGGAGCGCTGTGACCCAGTGTTTGCTGCCATTAGGCTAAGAACCAAAAGACCACACACACTCCGGCAAGCTGGGGAACAAGGAGCAACTAGAGGGCTGGAGAGACGGCTCAGTGCCTAGGAGTTCACACTGGGGGCTGGAGAGACGGCTCAGTGCCTAGGAGTTCACACTGGGGGCTGGAGAGACGGCTCAGTGCCTAGGAGCTCACACTGGGGGCTGGAGAGACGGCTCAGTGCCTAAGGGCTCACACTGCTCTTGCAGAGGACCCAAGTTTGACTCCCAGCGCCCATGTTCAATGGCTCACAACTACATGTAACTCCAGCTCCAGAGACATCTGGCCTCCTCTAGCACCAGCACTCATACATATATACATAATTAAAAATAAAAATAGCCGGGCGGTGGTGGCGCACGCCTTTAATCCCAGCACTCGGGAGGCAGAGCCAGGCGGATCTCTGTGAGTTCGAGGCCAGCCTGGACTACCAAGTGAGTTCCAGGAAAGGCGCAAAGCTACACAGAGAAACCCTGTCTCGAAAAGCCAAAAAAAAAAAAATAAATAAAAATAAAAATAAAAATAACTTTAAAAAAGAAGCTGCTGAACTAACTGATGAAGTCTGTTAGACTCTAATCAGATAGAAAGGGGCCACAGAGGAGAGGAGACCAGGTGCCTTGGCCCAAGGAGAGTTTCATTACTCCCCATTATACCTAGAATCAAAAGG
Source organism: Peromyscus eremicus (assembly GCF_949786415.1). Classification (NCBI taxonomy): domain Eukaryota; kingdom Metazoa; phylum Chordata; class Mammalia; order Rodentia; family Cricetidae; genus Peromyscus; species Peromyscus eremicus. The sequence continues at coordinate 61,550,282 of NC_081431.1, forward strand.
CCTATTAGGTCTAGCCTGAGCCCTGTCTACAGGGCTTCCCATATCCATCTTATCGCAGGCGTATTCCCACATGACTCTACAGACATGCAAAGAAGGTGCAGGCTCTTACCTTTTTATAGCTTGACTTCTTTATATCCAGCTGCTGTCCTTCGGGGCTAGGACAGATAAAAAGGCGAGTTAAACCAATCAGTAAATGTTGGTACCTGCCTGACTAAAGTAACCTCTTCCTCAGCCGTCTTTCCCTACCCCAGAGTCAGAGAGGCCACCGTTCTGGGGCTCTCTGCCCAGGTGTGGTACCAGAGAAGGTACAGAGGACGGGATACTCTGAGTCAGAACTATCCAGTAACAACACTGTTGTGGCAATGGGATTTCTGTCCGTGGTGTCTAATATGGTAACCACTAGTCATCCACGTGCTGTGAAACATTTGAAATGTACCGACTGAGATTGTGAGGTTGGGGACCTGAATTTTAAACTTTAATTTAAACTTAATTGGCCACATGTGATTAGTGACTATTGTAATCGGACATAGCTTTAGAGTCCTCTCAAACCAGAGAATCTCCTATGGCCTCAGAAGTTCCACTTCAAAGTGAACCTCACCAACAGCCAGCTAACACCGAGAAAGGCAGGTCCATACCAGAGTTCAGCAAACTGCGCTCTGGAGCCTGACTAACCCAGCCACACCCATCACTATCTGTCGTCTTTGGTCACATGAGTGCACAATGGCAGAGGACCTGAAACAGAGTGTACACGGCCTGGAAAGACTCCATTATTTCCCATGTGGTTCTCTGCAGTCTGCAGTCCACTGATGCCTGCCCGAAAGCAGTTTTAGGGGAACTGGGGGTAGAGATTCCTAATGAAAACTGTGACTCCTCCCTCTCCTCAGGAACTTGTATCTTCTCTCAAAACCTGACATTCAACAGCAGTGTGACTGTCAGGGGGACTGTTCCAGAACCTACTCCAATCTAGTGCCTGCCTAGAGAAAATCCTGGAACACTGTTTCCAGTCACCTGCAACTCAGCATCAGCATGACAAATTACCAAGGATCCCAACGCCTCAGCTGCCCTGGTGCCTTAAGGCCGTGTGCAGACAGAAAGAGTTGGATTAATTACCACTTTCCAAACACAGCAAGATTCTCCGGAGCACACCGCCCTCTGTGAGAGAGAGCAGGCTGTGTGTGTATATGTGTATGGGGTGGTTTTGCTCTTCCTCCACCCCCCAAAAGTCTCACTGTAACCCAGGCTAATCTGGAACTCACTCACCAGCCCATGCTAGCCTTGGATTCACTGCTATCTTCTTACCTCAGCCTCTTAAGTGGTGTGAGCCACAGTACCAGGTGATGGGGTATGCAGAAAAGACCCTGCTCTTACAGTAGTAACAGGTGCTTGGTATATGCCAGGCTGTGCAATTTTACAGTAATCCTGGAAGTATTAGACATCTGGGCTCAGAAAAACCCTGTGACTACTTGCAATTTGCCTTGGTTAAATATGCTAACGAGGTGTCGGCCGAACCTTGATGGCTCCGTCTTCAAAGTCAGTACTCCCTTTCCTAATGGCTATATTCTCAGTGGGATGGGCTTCATCCCTAGTCTCCTCCACGCACCACTATTCTAAGTGGGAAGAGTGGAACAGTACAGGAAACTCCTTGACTAAGGCTGTTCGAGGACTCTCACAGTGCATGCCATGGTACCTGACTCGTGGGACAGCCCAGAAGCACCTTGGCAGAAACAGCAGCCGGAGACTCTTGGGACTTTCAACCTTAGTATCCCTTCCCTGGATAAGACTGAAGGTTTTAAAGCCAAGAACCTAATTTACCTGCCAGATCAACTTTCCGCTCTGTCCTTCGCACAGCATGTCACTCAACCAGCCCCTAGCACTCCTGCCTTGCTTTACCACCAAGAACAACAGTGGGGCTTTATCTGCAGGGCCCCCCCCCCCAGCAGTGCCTTCCATACCAGCAAGAGAACATGTGACTGCCAAGGAGAGTGCTGGCGAGCAAAGGGAGGTCAGCTTTTTTGACTCGACTCTTCAGGGCATGCAGGAAGCATTGATGTAACAGCTCATCCATTTGCTCTGCAAGGAAAAGAAAACCACACCCTTTCTGAGGCTCCCACACTGCCTGGGCACTGCAAACTCTGTCCCTCTCTCGTCACCTTGGCTCAAATGGAGCCCATCACTAGGCACCAACACTCACAGGCTGTAGACTTTTTAAAAAGTGTGTGTTTGTGTGCTCACATACTACAGCATGTATGGAAATCCGAGGACAGGTTTCAGGAGTCAGTTCTCTCCTTTTACCATGGGCTGTTCCAGGGATTGAACTCAAGTGGTCAGGTTTGCACAGCAAGTGCCTTTACCTGCTGAGTCATCTCACTGGCCCCCTGTTGCCTGCTGAGTCATCTCACTGGCCCCTGTTGCCTGCTGAGTCATCTCACTGGCCCCCTGTTGCCTGCTGAGTCATCTCACTGGCCCCTGTTGCCTGCTGAGTCATCTCACTGGCCCCCTGTTGCCTGCTGAGTCATCTCACTGGCCCCCTGTTGCCTGCTGAGTCATCTCACTGGCCCCCTGTTGCCTGCTGAGTCATCTCACTGGCCCCCTGTTGCCTGCTGAGTCATCTCACTGGCCCCATGGCCTGCTGAGTCATCTCACTGGCCCATTCTAGATTTTGAACACTGACCCTGTAAGGGTTAGCTCGACAGGAAGGACCAAATCTATAGTGCCACCCAGCCAAGAACATCCATTCAGAGAAGTCAGAACCAGGAGCCCTAGGGACTCACAGCTGGAAACTATGTGACAGACAGACAGACAGGCGCCTAGGGGCATGATTATGTAAGAAGGAGTACAAAACTATTGCACGACCCCACATGAGGGTCCAGAGCATCAACGCATTCTAATCTGAAGGACAGGTGTGGGCTTTCCAATGCCACACCTTGAAGGGGCTTGCCATCCTGGGAATCCTGGCTCAGGGCTCCGGAGCTGGTGTCTTCAGAGGCTTCTGGGTGATGAACCTTCCTATCCTCCTCTCCCTCCAGGGTCAGGCTGCTCAGGTGTCCACGCAGACCAAGGTCCACCTTCTCTTCATTGCTATCTGTGGGATTCACTGCCAATGGGGCAATGGCAGGTGGAGAGGACTTGTCTCCAGATTTCCTGGAAAAATCTGATGTTAGAAACACCAAGCAGTAGCGACGATACTCACTCACCCTGGTCAGGGGAGTCAGTCAGGCGTTCAAAACCAGTAGAGCCAGCAGGCAGGAGTACCCAGGACATCCAAGTGATGTACACTCATCTCAACCCTATTCAACTACTCTGGGACAGAGAAGTCCCATGACTCAGCTTGGTCATCTGTAAAATGTGACTGGTGCTCATTTCCTCCCTATCTCAAGGAAATGATTGCTTATATTTTTAATAGTCAGCCTGAGACAGACACTAAAGGAAAAGCATAAAAGAGAAAATACAAAGAATGAATCTACACCAATAGGCCACAACACTGGGCTACAGAACCAGGCTTGGTGGCATATGCCTACAATCCTAGCCTTCAGGAAGCTCAGACTAGGAGATCTCAAGTTCTAAGTCAGCCTGAACTACATAATGAGGACCCATCTCAACCTTCCCTACCCCTAGCCCATCCCCCACAGAAAACCTAGTTCTGCTGCTTTTGAGAAAAACACTGTTTACTGTTTGGGGAGAGTGACATTAACCAGACAAGGGGCAGGCATGTGGATCTGAAATGGGATGGTTATAGCCAGAGTGTGTGTCCCATAATGAGGTCCTGAGACATGATACTCGAATAGCATAAAGTCAGTTATCATCCCGCTGTCTGACAGTTGATCTGGAGTCAGAAGCACTTGTCTCAGGACCAAATGATGTCTAGAATGCACATAACAGACAAAGTCAGACTAATTAGTACTATATGTACATCACCACAGTGAAGGGCAGGGCAAACAATTCCTAAGTCTAGGGCAACTGTCTGGGACAATTCCAGGCCTAGAAAATAACCAAAGCTGTCTCTATTTCTTGTATGGACAAGAAAAACGTATTTGGCAAGTGGATGGAAGTCTGGGGTCCACAAGTTGCATGAGGATGGGCCTAGACCAATACTTGCACTTCTGAATCTCAGGCTCACGTTCTCTCCATCCCTGCCCCCCCCCCATTCCCTGTAAATAGAAGAAACAATGCACCCACCACAAGTGATCCTGATAAGTGTGGAGCACAGAGAAGCCCTTCCCCTTCAGGCCTGAAGCCAGCATCTGAGTTGTGGACATGGCAGCCACTCCGATTGCTACAGGAGCTCTAGGAAAGAAGCCAGAGATGAGGGTCAGGCAGAGTCTCCTCCCTGAACTGTTCATACAACGAGTCTTGGTCTCTTTTTAAAAGTAGCAGTAGGATCTGGGGAAACAGTTCAATGGTAAAGTACTTTCCTAGCACGCATGAGGCCCTGGAATCAGACAGTAGCCACATGGTGATGGCTCAATAGCTCTGTAAACATACTAAACGCCATCTGACTGTGGATTCAAGACGGGCAAACTACGTATGTAAACCACGTCCTATCAAGTCATTAAAAACATAGAGACCAATGCAGTTGATGGACTGTGGAAATGACAAAAGACAGAGAATGCCACATATCCAAGGGACAGCTAAGTGCAATGTGTGTCCTAGACTGGACCCTTGAATGGAAAAAGGTACTCAGGAAAAAAAAAATCCTGCAGAGATACAAATAAAGGCTTGAGGATGTTCACAGCATTGTCCCAGTATAGGACAACACTCCTTATCTATGATAGCTACAATGAGTAGTAAGAGATGTGGCCATTGAGAATGCTGGAAATCATGGTGTGCATCAGAACTCTACACCATCTCTTATATTCTTCTATAAATCTGAAGTTACCTATAAAGTAATTTTTTAAAGTTCAGCACAGTGCCAGGTAGTGGTGGCGCACGCCTTTAAGCACTTGGGAGGCAGAGGCAGGTGGATCTCAGTGAGTTCGAGGCCAGCCTGGTCTACAGAGCGAGATCCAGGACAGCCAGGACTGTTACATGGTCTCGAAAAATTTAAAAAAAAAAAAAAAAAAATCAGCACAGCAAACATCTTACACCCAGATTCACAGGCTCTCCACTGCCATTTACTAAATTTACTATCTGCTTCTTCTGGAAGAACTTATTTTTTCTTTCAGACCTCGGTCCGTGTGTTTTGGGAACTGTTGTCTTCCTCCACCTCCCTCGTACCTCTGTTCCTCTGTGCCCCACCACACACACACACACACACACACACACACACACACACACACACACACACACACACACACACACGGCACAGCTCTCTGACACAGTACCTGTTCCCCACCAAGGTAATGGCACAGAGGTCGCCTTGCTGTACCTGGGGCAGACCAGTAGGGGGCACCACTACCCCTGGCAGCATCAAATCTGTAGCAAATAAAAACGTAACAGCTTACTTATTGTTCCCACTTCATTTTCATGCTTTACTTTATCATATGTCTATCCACTTGACAAAGGATTCACAACTAGAAGCACTAGGTGCTATCGGCTAAAGTTCCCTACTGATTTAAGTACAGCGTGTGGCAGTCCACAAACTGCTTTCACTCTACTTTTAAACGGCTTAAAACAATCAGATGTCCAGAACCACAGAATCAGCTAAGTGGACAAGGAACAACACACACACACACACACACACACACACACACACACACACACACACACGGGGTGGGGGTGTGTGGATACAGTTTTCAACATATAAACACAAAAAATGAGTAGCTTTATTAAGGTGGCTGATAATTACTGAAGAGATTTTAAGGCATAGCTGGAACATAGAAAAATTCTCTTACCTGCTCCCCCGACCAGTTTTTCCAGTACCAGAGGCCATGTTGTAAAGGCTGGTAGGAGATCAGGATAGGACCACAGTGTGTACACTGTACCAAAAGAGACCGAGGAAACACTTAACAAACACTGCCCACTGCAGATCCAGGAATGCCTAGCACCACGCTCACTTTAATTAGAATTCAGGGCCGGGTGGTGGTGGCGCACGCCTTTAATCCCAACACTCGGGAGGCAGAGGCAGGCGGATCTCTGTGAGTTCGAGGCCAGCCTGGGCTACCAAGTGAGTCCCAGGAAAGGCACAAAGCTACACAGAGAAACCCTGTCTCGAAAAACCAAAAAAAAAAAAAAAAAATTAGAATTCAGAAAGAGAAACAAAAACACTCCAGTTCAAGGTTATAGAGGCTAAAAGAGGTTTCCCAGGGAGACTGCCTTCAGGACGAAAGCAGAGACCTACTGACACCAGGAAACTGGTTACTACTGAGACTTGGAGGCACCTGTTGCTGCTTCGGGACTGCCAGCAGAAAAAGGCCACAGTGAACTAAAATTCGGGGCATAAATCAAAGAGGCTTCCAGGTATGACTTCAGAAGCAATCAATCCCAAAACAGAGCCAGTCTGCAAGAAATTTTGAAACTTTCTCATATTTATATTTTGAGATCCTATTTTCAGTGATTAGCATAAAACTCCTAGATTGGAAAAAAAAAAAAAAAAGTCTATTTGTCTTCAGGTACATCAGCAAACTGGAGAGAGAGATGGGAGAGGCCTAAAGAATTCGGCATGGCACTGCTGCAGCCAGATAACCTTGGAGAAAAAGCCCAAGTGACAAAGTAAGTGTCAGCTAGCTGCTATGGAAAGAGATCTGTGACAGAGATTTTATTAAAAATAAATAAATAAATAAGCCAGCAGAGAATCTTAGATGACGAATCAGAGCCTAGGAAAACCCACTGTGAAGCAGCCCATGAGGGTGTGTAAATAACACAGCTAGGGTGGCTTCCTTAACCAGCTCACTCCCCAGCCTAGGTTTTCTCTACTGCCTTTTACACAGGCAGTTTACAGGATATTTTTTTTTCACATGCCCTGAAATTCCATCTTTTGCAACACCTCAGCTCTCTCCCAATTCTCCATGCTCCCTTATCACAGAACTTTGCAATCGTCATTTTTCTAAGGTTTTGTTTTTTTTTTTTACCCCTTTCATGGCAATTTCTGGTCTTGAAAGGCTCAGTTCTAGGAACACTAGGTCTGAAAAGATCTTTAGGAATAGCGTTGGGAAATTCTGTGTTTATTTTATCTGAGAAGGCAAGTAAATAGCGGGAAACAAAAAAAAAACAACAACAAAAAAAAACAACAAAAAAACAACAAATACCAAACCAAATAAACAGCGTAGCAAATGTTACACAAGGACCCCAGTCTGGGCATCTCTACCCAGACTTGTTCCGTACCTGTTGGGTACAAATTTTTCTCCAGTTCAAACAGGATGGGGTTACCACCAATCGTGTACACAGTCACTGCATCCCCTTTGTGAGCATACAACTTCAGGACATTTAGCTCTTCCTTTCCAGGGATCAACTCAGAGACCCGATCTGTTCCAAGGGTGGGAAAAGCAGCTGTCACATCCGCCCGAAGTTTTCTTCTGCAGAAAGCACACCGGCACCATGAATACTATCTTCTTGACGGACATTAATAAATACTGAAATTCAGAATGACTGTAAAAATCATAAAGGCTGAAGAAAGACTGCCTGGTTTAATAAGGCCTGTTCTTAGCCTTCCAAAACCCCTATTATCTTTCTTACTCGTTATTTCGTCTATTTTCACCACTTTCTAGGCTTATCATTCCACACGGATGCTCAGTGAACAATAAGTTAGTCTCACATAGTCTCAGCCATTCCGACCTCACAGGCTTTCTTCACTCCTTCCTCAGACTAGTCGGCAAATCTGTCAACTTATGATTAAAAGGCCACTATGGCACCAAAAATGACGCGTAAAGAAAGCTGGTTCCAAAATTCCTGAGGCGGAATCTGTGTCTGCGACTCTGTCTGGAAAGACAGATAACATCTCTCCTTACCACAACTTATACTCTGCCACCTCACTCCAGCGCTCTCCGGCCAGGAGTACCACTTAAAGACATCCCCCTCCCCCAAAAACTTTTAGTTTTCGGTACTCCATCTGGGTTTTCCCATGGACTCTAAACTCCGTGGAGGACAGGGCGCCTATACTCCCTCATTTTACATCTTCCACAACACCTAGTCTGAGCCCACTACACACTGACTAAACTTTATTTCTTGGCCAAAAGACCATCTGGAAGACAAAAGATACCCCCACACCTCATCCTCAAAATGTTTCCAACGTCCCTGCTTGGCTCCCTGGGGGTCTCCTCTCCATGTGCACCCCTAGACGTGTGGGGGCCTCTCTCTAGGTGAAGCAAAAGCGTTCTCTCCCTCACCTGTCCGATCCCTTGATGGCCGTGTTGGACTTGACCCGAAAGGCCTTAGCGAACATGTCTGCTAGGGTGGCCCAGGAAAGACAAGAAGAACACAGACTCCAGGGACGGTCAGCAAAACGAGGGTGTGGCAGCTCCCCAGCCCTCAACCCTGGAGGCAGCCATGCTGAGGACCCGGCGCCAAAAAGCAGCCGGCTAGGAACCTGATCGCATAGATTTGTAGCCCTAGCGGGCACACCGGCCGGCCCTAGTCCCGGAACTGACGCACGCCGGGCGGGGCGGGACGGACTCGGAACTTCCGCTCCCGGTCTTGCTAGGTGCCTGCTAGTCTGCAGTAGGGCCCTGGTCTGTGTTAACTGTGGCGCCCCATTGCTCTTCTTCTGCCCGATCCGCTCGCTCTAGGTACGTCGCAGAGAAGAAACTGCCAGCTTGCAATCTATTCCACACACTTAAAATCCGCAAAGTTAATTGAATTCATGTTTTATTAAACTTGCAGATTTTATTGAATGCTCTCTTTTTTTTAATGCTTAAAGGCTTTTATTTGTTCATATCTTTACATGGTATTGTGAACTAAAGGCTTCAGCTAGGAGTTTCTCCTTCTTGATGTTTAACTTACAAATTAACAGGAATACACACTCCACTCTGGATCCAGGTTTGCCCAGGCGACCAGTCACGGTCAGATAACAAAAGATGGGGCTTCCCTGAGAGAAACTGTGTACTCTGAGGGCAAGGATTTAAACGCCTGGAGGTGCTTAATGTTAGGTTTCCAACCTGGGACAAATGGCTGAAGCACCTGTTTAACATATCAAAGCGGACATTGGGCGCCAGGTTCTCCCGGCATTGCTCAGTCACAAGGCCCTGCTGGCAGGCATACCCTCACCCTCCCCTAAACTCCAGCCCAGGGGCTGGGCTGCCCTTCCTTATATAGTCAACCATTTTAGTTACCTGGCTTTTTCGTTTACTCTATTTTGAGCCTCCTGGTTGCTGGACTTGGTACCCTTCCAATCCCCTCCTCCTCTCCCCACATGGAGCTCAGTCTGGTCATGACCACTCCCGGCTCTCCCAGATGTCTCTGCCCACATACCTAATTTTCTCCTCCACCATACCTAGGAGCAGTCATGTTCTTCTCCTTCTTTTTTTTTTTTTTTTGGTTTTTCGAAACAGTTTCTCTGTGTAGCTTTGCACCTTTTCTGGAACTCACTTGGTAGCCCAGGCTGGCCTCAAACTCACAGAGATCCGCCTGGCTCTGCCTCCCAAGTGCTGGGATTAAAGGCGTGCGCCACCACCACCAGGACTTATTTCTTTTTTTCATTCACTTAACTTTTATTAAACTAAGTTTTGCATATCAGATCTTCCAAGCAGAGCACCCTTACAGTAACCATCATCATCATCAACGCCATCATCATTATCATCATCATCATCACTATCCCAGTTGCACAAAGAAGAATTTCACATTGACTGTCCAACGAAGTGCTTGGTGATCTCTACCGGTCATCTACTGGGGTATAGTTGCTAACCACAGCTTCTACACCTCCAATCCTCCAGGCTTTATTGGAAGCACCCCACCCCAAACCAAAGGCAGAGGAGCCTAGAGGAGAGCATTCCCCACAGACTCCTGCTCCTTGAACTGCTGTGTATCCACACTTAAGATATAACACTAAGTGTTTGTGGTCTGGAGGACTGAGAAAAGTCTCAGGGGAATACTAGAAATTTAAAGCTGGGAAAACTATTGTACAGTTGATCCGAAGATGTTAATTGTCATCCTAAAAATTAATTAATGGTCAATAAGTAGGAGCCATGATTCAGGGAATTAGGCACTGCCATATCCAGCCTCTCTGAATAGATTTGGAGCACAAATCCATATATGCTGGCTTGTTCTTTTGTCAACTGACAAAAGCTAGAGTCATCTGGATGTAGGAGCCTCAACTGAGAAAATGCCTTCATCAGATTGTTCTGTAGACAAGTCTGTAGGGTATTTTCTTGATTGATGATTGGTGTGGAAAGGCCCAGCCCATTGTGGGTGGTGCCACCCCTGGGCAAGTGGTCTTAGGTTTTATTAGAAAGTAAACTGAGCAAGCCAATATGCAGTAGTTCCCTCTCATGGTCTCTGCTTCAGTTCCTGCCCTAACTTCCCTCAAAGTTGGGCTGTGAACTGGAACATATAAGCCCAATAAACCCTCTCCTCCCAAAAGTTGCTTTTGGTCAGTGTTTTATCACAGCAACAAAAGCAACCCACTCATCCTTGGTGCGTACCATCCTCACATTCTCTACATCAGGACCAGCCTTCTGCCTATGATGACTAAATCTGGACAGCTAGCTGAAGACAAGCCAGCACCCTGCATCCCTTAGCAACCCCAGTGTGCCCCAAAGGGTTTCCAGACTGTCTTGGGTCAAAGTTGCAGAATTGTGGAAAGGTGAGGAAAGCTGCAGCATGCACATGCTTGTGTGTGTGTGTGTGTGTGTGTGTGTGTGTGCCTGTGTGTGTGAGTGCCTGTATGTGTGTGTGCCTGTATGTGTGTGTGCCTGTGTGTGTGCCTGTGTGTGTGTGCCTGTGTGTGTGTGCCTGTGTGTGTGTTTTCCTGGGATTAAATTTAGAGCCTCTCACATGCTGGATGTGAGTACTTTACCATCGAACTACCTCAGCTGTTTATTTATTGTACATATGTATTTTTAGGCAAGTTCTCACTAAGTTGTCCAGATTGACCTTGCACTCATTCTCTGGCCCCGGCATGCCTTGAACTTGTGATCCTCCTGCCTCAGCCACCCAAGTAGCTAGGATTACAGCACTACAACTGCTAAGAGTGGAATTTGCTGGGGTGGGGGTAATTTTCACTAATTACACTTGGCAGGAACGCAGCTGTAACATAGATGCCTTACAAGAACAAGGGATATCTTGAACTAAGCATAGACTAGAAGAGAGAGTCCCTTTTCATTAGCAGGAGAGTGCAATTAGCTTAATTAAATGAGACTTAACGGCTTAGGCTCTGTGCTTATTAAGGTGAGGGCCAGGTTTGCCAGGAGAGCCTAGCAACCTAACCTAGGTTTGATCCCTGAACTCCGTATAAAGGTGGAAGGAAACAGCTCACATTAAAAAGTTGTCCTTCGGCCTCCACACATGCACCATGGCACCCATGTACGTGACACACACATATCGTACATACCCACACAAGAATAAACATAAACTAAAAGGAAGGATTGAACACAGTCTTTCTGCTCTCAGAGAGCTTACCCTCTGATGAGTGGCATGCAGGTCCTTTTGTGTTCCCAAACTGTTTAGTCTTTCACTAGGTTCTTATTTTGTCTACTGAAACCCAAATCTTCTGAAAACATAGATCACTGTGGTTTACATTTCCTGTGGGATCTATGGTTTAAAATTTTTTGGTAGATTCTGATGGTTTTTAGGATGAAAAGATGTTTTCGTGGCTTCAGGAGGCTGGGGACACAGATCAGTGGTAGAACACTTACCTAGTATGAGGACGTGACAGCCAGCCCTAACCTGATGGCACTGCTTTTACCTGCCCAGAACTGACCTTCTCTATCCCAGTCATCAGAGTGCTCAGACCTGAGTAGTAGTTCATACAGGTCCCCTGTGATGACTAAAGGGACATACTATGGAGCCAGGCATCCTTTAGGGGACGTTGACTGTTTGGATGCCTGGGAGATGCTGGTGGCCTGCAGGTGAGATAAGGAGAGGATAGTGGGCCGTGAGGAACCAACAGCTGCCTTTGCTTCTGTAACACCTGCTTATTGCTATGGGAACGGGATGGAATGGTCTTTTTGTTACTATGTAGCAGGAAAGTAAGAGACAACTGAGGGAAGGAAAACAATGTTCCTGCCCCGCTGTGGATTCCATGGACAGTTAGCACACACACCTTTCTGATGTCCACCTCAAAACCTCTCACGGTAACCCCACTTCCGCATGCCAGGCTGTATGGCTCTGAGGCTGCCGTTCTTCTGCTAGCAGTAAGAATAAATTCATTTCCTCTAAATTTGAATTGAGTCTAAGTCTCTGGTTTCTCCCAGGGGACTCGAACACCACAACACTAGCACACATGAGAGCCTGCATTCAACGGAAAACAAAACCAAACGAGTCTCACTGAACTGGGCCACAGAATGTTTTGTTTTACTGTTCTCAACAGCTCTCCCTCACCTTCTGTCAACTCTACACAGCCTAGATTCGCCAGGGAGTCTCAGCGTGGGACTGATAGCATTGTTGGCCTGTGGGCATGTCTGTGGGGAGTTGTCTTAATGTAGTTAATTAGTGTGGTAAGAGCCGGGCAGGAAGTCCTGCACGTATGGGAGTAGAGACCTCGGGCTGAGCACAAGCTAGCAGCGTAAATGCACTTGTTTCTCTCTGTTCCTCCCCGTGGATGTGACGCACACCCCTGCCGCCGTGACTTCCCTGCTGTGACGGACTGTCACCTGGAACTGTGAGCTAAAATAAACCCTTTCTTCCCTGAGTTGCCTTTGTCAGAGTGTTTTATCACACTCACAGAAGTGAAACTAGAACATATTCCCAGCAGTGCTATGGCTGTGTACTGGCCTCCCACCCACCCCCACTTCATTAAGTGGGATATCTAAAACACAGGGAGGGTTATTAACTTGTCCAGGCTCACACAGTTACCTTGTATTATTTAGTCTGTGGATGATGCTTTCTAAGTACTAAGAAAAGACAGATGTGACAAATGGTGGTATCACCATAAATATCTAGCCACAGGAGTAGGGGTGCATTACCCGCTATATTGCATAAAAAGCAACCCCAGATAAACAAAATTTCTAAATGTAAAAACTACATGCCACAGAACTAAGTATGTTCTTACAATGTGACCTAGTACTCATACTTCTTGGTATTTACCCATGTGGATTTAAACTTGCATCCCTACAAGAAACTGCTCACCACTGTTTATAGCAACTTCATGTAGAATTAACAAAACTTGAACTTGACCTTCAGAGCAGGGTACCCTTTCACCCATCAATCATCATCATCATCATCATCATCACCATCATCATTCCAATTACTTGATTAATTGACACAATTACTCAGAGGAGAATTCCACAAACAACTACAATGCCCTTTGGTAGGTGAAGGAATGTATCAGTCAGCCTTACACTGCTGTGACAAAATGCTTGAGAGAAAGCAACTTATAGGAGAAAAAAAATGTCTGTCTCACAGTTTCAGAGGGTTCAGTCTGGGGACACTTGCTTTGAGACCTGTGACAAAGAGGGGCATAATTGTGGAAACCCATATTGGAGCAAAACTGCTCATGTCGTGGCAGTCAGGAAGCAAGAGAAGAGCTGCTTTTATGAGAAAGTCATTACCCTCGGGTTCTGATTAAACTGTGTATCTATACATAAATGCCCATGAAATCAGAGCCGTCAGGATCAAACCATTTCCTAAAGACACTAACTTCAGGACACTGCCACTTTGGAGACCAAGCCTTCCACACACAAGCTCTGGGGCAACATCTAAGGTCCAAACCATAACAATGGACAAACTGTGCTACGTCCACTAATGGAATATTAACCAGCACTGTAAGAAACAAACTATCAAGTCGTAGCAACACATGAAGGATCCTAAGTTAGTATTAGGAAGTAAGCGAAGGCAAGCGGGGACTGGAGAGATGGCTCAGCAGTTAAGAGTGCTTGCTGTTCTCGCCACGGACTGGGTTTGGTGCCCAGCACCCACACGCTGGCTCATAACCATCCTATAATTCCTATTGCGGAGGATCTGAAGCCCTTTTCTGACCTCCACAGACACTGCTCCCAGGTGGTGCAAATACATCCATGCTAGCTGAACATTCATACACATAAAAGAAGAGAAGAAGCCATTCTGAAAAGGCTTATACCTATAAAATGTAAGTAACAAGTTAACGAGTCTAACTATATGACATTTGAAAGGGGCATAACTGTGGAAACAGTTAAAAGAAGAAAAGAAGAAGAAGAAGAAGAAGAAGAAGAAGAAGAAGAAGAAGAAGAAAGAAAGAAAGAAGAGGAGGAGGAGGAGGAGGAGGAGGAGAAGAAGAAAAGAAGATGAAGAAGAAGAAAAGAAGAAGAAGAAGAAGAAGAAGAGAAAAGAAGAAAAGAAGAAGAAAAGAAGAAGAAGAAGAAGAAGAAGAAAAGAAGAAGAAGAAGAAGAAGAAGAAGAAGAAGAAGAAGAAGAAGAAGAGCTCCTGGAGTTGGTAGGAAGGCAGACATCTAAGGGCAGAGAAACTATTCTGTGTTATACCATACAGTTGGCACATAAACATTGTAATATGCAAAGAAATGAACCAGTTCTTACTTTAGGCCATACTCAAATAAAACAGACATTAGGCCTAAATAGAAAATATAAACCATAAAGCTACTTTTTATTTTTATTTTTTATGTATGAGTGTTTTGCCTACATGTGTGCATGTGTACCACATGCATGCCTGGTGCCTGCAGAGGACTGAAGAGGGCATTATATTCTCTGGAACTGGAGTTACCAATGGGTGTAAGCCACCAAGTGGATGTTGGGAATTGAATTTGGATCCTTTGCAAAAGCAGTTGACGCTCTTAACTGCTGAACTATCTCTCCAGACCCTCATAAAACTTCTTCAGAAATGAGAAAATCAGCTGGACATGATGGTGCACGCCTTTAATCCCAGCATTTGGGAGACAAGAGCAAGTGGATTCCTATAGGTTTAAGGCCCTGATCTACAGAGAGAGAGAGAGAGAGAGAGAGAGAGAGAGAGAGAGAGAGAGAGAATACCCTTGATTCTATTTAGCCAAATCCTCATATATAGGGCCAAACAACATAATATAAAATAAATAGATAGATAGATAAATAAATAAATAAAGTGATCATTCGAATTAACAAATTTTCCTCTTCATAAGACAGAATTAAGATTTTTTCCCCCCAAGACAGAGTTTCTCTGTGTAGCCTTGGCTGTCCTGGAACTCACTCTGTAGACCAGGCAGGCCTTGAACTCACAGAGATCCAATTACCTCTGCCTCCCGAGTGCTGGGATTAGTGATGTGCCACCACTGCTTGGCTAGAATTAAGACCTTGATAATTGCTAAGAGAGTAAAATTAAAGTGTTTCCAGCACAATAAATAAATAAATAAATAAATAAATAAATAAATAAATAAATAAATAGAAATTGTGTATGCACTAATCAGCTTAATTTAGCCATTTTATACAGGTAAAAACAATTGTCAATTAAAAAGAGAAAGAATGTTTAGGATTAAAAACACATTAAAATAATAGAAAGATAAATCACAGACTGAGAAAAACAATTATATCTATAATATTTAAAGTACTCTCAAAACTCGATATTAAGCAAGGTAGGTGGTGGTGCACACCTTTAATCCCAGCACTTGGGAGGCAGAGGAGGGCAGCTCTCCATGAGTTCGAGGCCAGCCTGGTCTACAGAGAGAGTTCCAGGACAGCCGGAGCAACACAGAGAAACCCTGTCTTGAAAAAACTAAATAAATAAATAAACCCACAACATTAAGGAAATAAATAACCCAATAAAAGTTTTAATTAGACCCCTGTGTTATTTATTTTGCTGCTGCATAATAAAACACCATGACAAAAGCAGTTTTCAGAAGAGTTTATTTAGGCTTATGTTTCCATCAGGATAGGAGTCCATCATGGCAGGAAAGCATGGCCACAAGCCACAGGCATGGAAGCTGAGGGCTAACACATTCAAACACAAGCAGGAAGCAGAAAGCAAAGAGGAAATGGGAGTGAGACTATAAACACTTACAGCCCATCCCAACTGGTGTACTTCTGTCAGCTGTCAGCAAGGCTCCACATCCTAAAGGTTCCATAACTTCCCCAAACAGTGCCACTAACTGGAGACCAAATGTTCAAATATGGGAGCCTATAGGGGATATTTCTCATCCAAACCTCAGCACGCCCTTTCCAAAAAAGCTATCCAAACGGGTTTTAGCCACATAAGAAGAGTCTTAACATTATTAGTCATTAGAGAGATAGAAATTAAAACTACAATAAAGGAGTGGAGAGATGTTTGGCAGCTGGAATCACTTTCTAGATGGCTGAGTTTGGTTCCCAGCACCCATATCAGGTTGACCAATTGACAATCATCCCTAGCTCTAGCGTCACAGCATCTGGCGCCCTCTTCTGGCCTCCTAGGGTATCTCTGTATAAACACACACAGTTTCAGGCCCTTTAGGGCTGTAGGTAGGGGAAATGTGAAAAGTAGCAACACAAAATAAATTTGAGAAATGGGTTTGGCACTAATAAGGACAGTCTTAAGGGCTTAGGAGACATAGAACCAAGCATTCATAATACTGGAAACACCAAGTCTGAGAGAGTGAGTTTCTCAGGTTTTTCATGAATGGTTTATTTTAAACATGCACTCCAGTTTTGCGATACATGTGCCATCATACGCATCACCATACATATTGCTACAAAGAAATCCATAGCAATGAAATGATTTCAACCTGAACTCAACCCTCCAGCAGCTGCTTTATCGCAAAACTACAACCGAGTGGCCACAGGGGCGTTTTCTACTGCGTCCCTCTGAAAGTGTTGTGGTCATATACTGAATGTTCACTTGTTTTATTTGTGTTTGTGGTACTGGAAATGAAAACCAGGGCCTCCTGCAGCTATACAGATATTGTACTATTGAACAACACTTCCAAATCCCTCTATTTCCCCCCCTAAGATCCTGGGATAGTTGCATTAATAAAAAAAAAAAAAAAAAAAAAAAAAAAAAAAAAAAACATCTATTACAGGCTCTTCAGTTTTCCTGTATATTAAAACTGGCTTCGAAAGACAGGCAAACCTCTCAGATGACTTGGCTAGTCCGTGGTAGGTAATGCTTGTTTTAGTTTTTTGGAGAGAGATAATGGCGATTTTGAACCATTCTTCGTTTATTTAAAAAATATTTTATTATTCAATAACTTCATACATGTATCCAATTTTAGATTTATCTTAGTACATGAGTGTATTGCTCATGTGTATGACAATGCACCACATGTGTGCCTGGTACTCTCAGATGTCAGAAGAGGGCACTGGACCCCCTGGAACTGGAGTTACGGATGGTTATGAACTGCCATGAGGGTTCTGGGAATCAAACCCCGTCCTCTGCAAGAACAGCCAGTGCTCTTAACCACTGAGCCATCTCTCCAGCCCTTATCCAATGTATCTGATCATATCCAACCAAAATCGTTCCTCCAACTCCTCACCCCCTCAAAACTTTGTCCTCTGCCTTCACGTCCTTCTTTTACTTACTTTAATATAACATTTATCAAATATGTATTTTACATATGTGAAATATGTAAAAATATGGAACACTTTATCCTTGCGCAGAAGCCGTGTTTTCTTTGTATTGTATTGTGTCTTTGTATTTTATTTGTATTGTATTTCTGTACATGGGCTGATGGAGTGAGTGTATTGAACTACACTTAAACGACGCTTCTCATCAGCGGGAGGTCACAGGGCAGTTCTTTAGTCAGGGTGTGGTTGTTGTTACAAAACAGGGATCCTTTGAAGAAATACTGGAAAGTCCTTAGGTCACTAAGGTCGGAAACTCATGAAGTCCGGCACCCTCCAGGAGTTCTCCCTCCCTTGACCTTGGAAATAACAGGCTAAAAACAAAGGCAGCTTCTGTTCTCACTCCCCAACCCGCTTAGGGACAAGAAAGCAAAGCAGGACCCAGCAGGAACGCATCAGCTTGGCTCAGAATAAATATGTCTTAAAGGCAGAAGCGGAGATACAGCGATTCTTAAAGCAGTGATTCACAACGCGGTAATTAAACACGTCCAGGCAAGTTCCATCCAACTCTTTCCCGTAGTAAAGTAGTCCGAGGCGTTCACCAAAAGCAGGATCGTTTAGGGGAATTTTGTAATCTTGGAACTGGGAGGAGCCTTTTGTTGCCATGGAACTCTGTCTTCAAACAAAAGATTCAAAGAGCCCAAATAAGAAAAACCCTGCGAAAGCAACATTTCACTGGTTGTGGGTGAAGGGGAGGCAGAAAGAAAAAGCTATTTAGAAACTTTAAAAGGTCATCATGGAAGAAAACATTTTTAATTATATCACAGAAAGACTAAAACAACACTGATCATAAGCAAAGTGTCCCAAATGGACGGATTCCTAACTATAAAGAGACCGTGGATCTTCAGAGACGAACAGGGACTGTGACTTTAGGAGCGCAGAAAGGGGTCTTGGGTGGAAATTTGAAGATTTATGGAATTATGCTCTTTGAAACAACTTCCAGTGTACACCAGGTGGCGTGCGCGTCCGACTTGTGGAAGAATCTTTGGTTTTTCTGGTGGATCCAATAGGCCCGCTGTGTTGCAGCCTTAGGAAATCTGATGGGTACCATGCTCAACACCACAACCACTACCTCTTCTGTGGCGTAACCACCTTCCTTTTCCCTTCCATTCCAACTGTCGAAGTCGGCTTACCATACTGAACTTTTCAGAAAGAGTGAGGTACGCTTTGGCACATTAAAGACGGACAGAGCCTTCCAAGGGGCCAGCTGCGCAGAAAGGCTGCGCTGCAGATGCTTCTAGGCTTGGTTTCACTGCTGGGCGAGTACGAAGAAGAAGCGCAGCTTCTTGGGCCTCCGTTTTCTCTTCTGAAATAAACAAAAACAAAAACAAAAAAACCCTCAACGATCTAAGAGCCCTACGGTGAGCAGCACACCCCTCGCTCCGCCCCCCTCCCGGCCCCTCCGCGGCGGCGTTGCGCAGGCGCGGTGCGGCGTGCGCGGTTGCTAGGCGACGCGGCCGCTCCCGCGCGGTCTCCACTACCGGCGGCGCGAGCCGAGCGCGGAGCCGCCGCTTGTAGCGAGGCCAGGAGGTGCGGTGCTGGTGGCCACCGTCCCGGCCAACCGCCGCCGCTGTGCCCGCGGGGCGAGCTCGCGATGGGAGGCGCAGCCCGCGGGCGCGGGAGGAAGGACGCGGCGCTGCCGGGGGCCGGGCTCCCGCCGCAGCAGCGGAGGTAACGGCGCCCGGGTGGGAGCGGGAGGACTCTTTGCGGGTCCGGGCTGCCTGTCCATCAGCGCGGTGGGCGGGAAGGGCGGGGGCGACGGGCAGCGCAGCCTCCCGACGGCCGGGGCTGGGAGCACGCCGGGGACCTGTGCGCAGGACCTGTGAACCGCGCCCTGTTGCTCCGAGAGACCAGCAGAGCCCGGGGAGCTTGCTCTCCAAACGCCGCCTGGCTTTGTGGGGGGCCCCCTCTTTGCGCACCCAACCCTGGGTGAGGGAACCCTCTCGGGTCGTTCGCATATCTTGCTGTTGCTCTGCAGATTCGGTGCCGGTCCCTGTGTGTTTTTTTTATCGTACTGTGGCAGAGGCAGGTCCCATCCAGAAAAAAAAATTGGCTTCTGTTACCGAGACATTGTCTGAACATGCTCTTTTTAAGGCGATGTTTCAATTTCTGTGTGTGTATTTTTAAGCCCCCCCCCTTTATTCCTTCAACACTTAAACAGTTAAACTCCAGAACTAATTTTATGAGATAGACCTTAAAAGTGACTGAAATATAAAAAAAGATATTTTTTAAAGACAATGAAGAATGTTACCTCGTCATGATTGTGTTCGTAGTATATCATCTGAGATGACAGCGTGAAACGATGACGTGTGTGACTAGGAAATCCATAGTCTCGGTAGCAGATAAAATGTATTATTCAAGGCCATCTTTGTGGATCCTGCCCATTGTTTGTGTGACTTCACAGTGGTAGATCCACAGACTCGATCATCACTCCTGTAAACATTCCCCCATCTTCCGGGAAGTATAGTGGGAACAGAAGAGAGAGTCAGAACATTTTGTTACTTAAAGCATCTGGTTCCTGTTGACTGCCTTTTTCACAAGTTAGGTTAGCTGTAAGTAGATGTGTAGGTAAATAAGAGAAGACAGCCCCAAAAGGTTTCTTGCTTGTCAGAGAGTGTGGACCCTTTCTTCCCGTTAACTTGTGAACCAGTTTAGACTGGAAGGCAGCACAGCCAAGTAGAGCTGAGATTAGAACCCAAGTCCTGAGACAGCGAACACCTCAGTCCTGTTTGCTCTCTTCTGATTTTAGGTTTGCTATTCAAATTGGCCTTCACTCTCAAGTAGTATGCTAATTGATGGCCCTTCATATTGATTTTTTAGTAACATTCAGAAAGAAAGATTTGATGTGACTATTTTATTTACTTATTGTTTGCTTTGTTAGAGACAGGATCTCTTTATTATGTAGTTCTGGCTGTCCTGGAACGCACTCTGTAGACCAGGCTGGCCTTGAACTCAGAGAAATCCACCTGTCCCTATCTCCTCCTAAATGCTGGGATTGAAGGCATGCACCATCACACCCACCCAGTTGTAACTATTTTAAAATTTGAGTCTAGAAGTATTTTCCTTTCTTTAAAAAGAAAAAAGGGCCAGGAGTGGTGGTCCAGAGGTGTAGACAGGTGGATCTGTGTAAGTTCAAGGCCAGCCTGGACTACATAGTGAGTTCCAGGACAGCCAGGGCTTTGTAAGAGACCCTTTGTAAAAAATTAGTTAATTTTTTAAAATGGAAAAGAGGGCTGGAGAGATGGCTCAGGCATTAAAAGCTCGGCTCACAACCAGGAATATGAAAATGGGGAAGAAAGGTTGAGACCCTTCTCTCCTGCTGCCCAATGCCCCACTTGTTTATATACAGTGTCAGGAGGGGTAAGAAACAGTTAAGGCCTGGGGTGCTTTGAAACTGCAAGCTCATTTTGTTTAGTTACTGACCGGTTTTATCTGCAATCCTTTCCACTAGGTTGGGGGATGGTGTCTATGATACCTTCATGATGATAGATGAAACCAAGTGCCCACCCTGTTCAAACACTCTCTGCAATCCTTCCGAAGCACCTCTCTCCAGAAGACTAAATGTAAGTACAGGACGGAATTCTTACCTGAGATTGTCTCAAGGGCCGGGCAGCGGTGGTGCATGCCTTTAATCCCAGCACTCGGAAGGCAGAGGCAGGTGGATCTCTGTGAGTTCGAGGCCAGCCTGGTCAACAGAGTGAGATCCAGGACAGACACCAAAACTACACAGAGAAACCCTGTCTCGAAAACAAACAAACAACAACAACAACAACAACAATAAAAAAAAAGGTTGTCTCGAAGCACTGTGCAATACCCAGGTTCAGTTCTGTATCGCTGGCAACACAGACTTCCTTTTGTTGTGGTGGTTTGTTTCTTTTGTTTTGAGTTTTTTTGTTTGTTTGTTTTTGGAGGGTTTCTTTCTTTTTTTAAAACATTTAAAAAAGTTTTGGGTTTTTTTTTTTTGTTTTTTTTTGACACAGTCTCAGTATGTAGTCCTGCCTGGGTCTGAAATTCTGTGTAGACCAGGCTGGATCCGAACAGAGATGCACCTGCCTCTGTCTCCAGAGGGCTGGTGTTAAGTGGGTGTGCCACTGTGCCTGCTTAGTTTGCCTTTGATTTCTCCTGACTTGGGGAAAAACAGTCCTGAGGTTGGTGTTCAGCTTTTTAGAACAGTTTTGAAGTCTACCTTCCCATTATACTTTCTACTGGGGTGGATATGGCAGACGTGGTGGTGGGGTGGGGATCCTCTTGTTTAGGTGATGTTTCTTTTTATAGCAGATGACATACATAGAGTCTTACAGACACTTCTTTTAACAGAAACCACAGGGAAAAAATGCCAGAGTTCATAATCAGCTCAGCTTTCCTTTTTGGTCCTGGCAGATCAGTATATGGAAGGCAGCTGGTTTTGTTTTTGTTGTTATTTTAACTCATAGATTAATCTTAAACAATACAGCTTGGGTTTTGATGAATTCAAATCCTGTTAGGAACTGCATACCCTTAGCTTTTGACATTGTTTGGTTTAAGGTAATAATGAAATGACTCCACAGTCCATCTGTGTAAGAGTTGTAGAGTAGTCTGGACAAGTTCCAAGGCGAGGAGCCTGTCTGTGACTTGAAAATGTGCTACAATGTGTCATCTAACAGACCTTCCAAGGAGCTGAGCTGACTGCTTGGTAATCATCTCTTTCACGTTTCCACTTACCACTTGGCAATTGTTATTTTCTTATTTTACTCTGTAATTTGACTTTAAAAATACTGCATTTATTTATCTGTGCACGTTTCTTGGTGTGGTGTGTGTGCCCTCACATGCAGGCGAACGCTTGAGTGCGTGTGTGCCTTCATTCATCAGATTTGGTGGCAAGGGCCCTTACCTGCCAAGCCATCTTGTTAGCCTTGTAACTGTTCCTACTTCTTCCCTGGTTTTTACGACTTTCAAGGCTAATAATATTACAATGCCTGGTCTAAAAATATTTGGAAATCTGGTCACGCTCTTTTTTCATCTCTTCTGGAGCTCAGTGGAGGTTCTTTCCATTGCTGTGAGTTTGTTTCTGTGGTATCTGAACACCTTTGAGAAATCCAGAACCATCTCTTCGGTGACCATCGTATTTCCTTTATTGTCAGGGTGGGGAGCAGGGAAGCATGCGGGCAGACGTGGTGCTGGAGAGTACATCTGGATCAGCAGGCAGCAGGAAGAAAGTGTGACACTGGGCCTGGCTTGTGCATCTGAAACCTCAGAGGCCACCCCCCAGTGACACACTTTCTCCAACAAGGCCATACCTCCCTATGGGCCTATGGGGGCCATTTTCATTCAAACCACACAACTGTTGGTTGAGAAAAAAAATGGAAGGGATGTTTTATTATAGCACAGAAGACTTGGTATATAATTACTCATTTCAGGACTTGAGATTTATATAAAAGAGAAGCATGGTAAGGAAAGATCCCCTTTCTGTGTGGAAAAATCCTTGATGGAGTTTCCCCAGTTTGCTGGAGATCTGAACTTTGACAATCTGTAGTGGACTATATCTGAGCTATACACTGTCCGAGAAGCCACCCTTCAAGAAAGACATACCTTGCATCCCAAAGAGATTGTGATGAGAGAGCCTGGTAGGCACGGGTGAGGGGAGAGGAGGAAACGGGGATGGTGTCTACAGAAGAAAAACGGGGCAAGGAAAGGACAGCAGCCCTGTTTACATTTCCAGGGACTTTCACATGAACCGTGGGCACGGCCTGGCAATTCTTGATGGTGAGGGTAGCACTCAATTTGCAAAGAGTGCAGGTCAGGCTCAGTGTACGGACAAACCGGGAGTCTGGTCAGTGGTGCTCTTAGTTTTGTTAAAATAATTCTATGGGAATTGGACCTCTATTAAATACTTATCCTTAGTAATATACTGTGCCTGAGACCCATCTCCTTATCACACACAGAAGTGAAGACCTTCAGAGTCTTCCATTAGGCAGAGGATTTCCCAGGGGCAGGTCCAGGGCCACAGATACTTGTCCCAGCAGCATGCTGATAGTGACTCCTAGAGAGGCACCCCTTTGCATTAAGGCAGTGGTTTATGTTAAAGTCGGAATACCCCTGGAAAGACAACAGAACTCTTGAATAGCAAGCAGAAGGCAGGCTTTATGCGAGGGAGGAAGAGAGCTAGGTGTCTCCATGCAAAAACTCATTGGTGGGCCCTTCTTTGGGCAGATAGTTAGCTAGATGTTCAGTAGAGGGAGCCTTGTGATGGGGAGCGGAAGCCACCACAGGAAGAAGAGAAAATCAGCAAGGAGAAAGGGAGAGAGGGGATGGGGGTTAAGCCGTCACATACTGAGAAATTTTACATAGTGGTAGCCAGTGTTTTGAATATGTTTTACAGTTTGTCAGAGTCTTTCGTGTTTTGATTATAGTTTGATTCCCACAACATGCTACGTACGTAGGTATTATCCGCGTTGTATAGATCAAGAAACAGAGGTTATAACAGGTTCAAGTAATGGTCCCAGGTCCTAGAGCTTAAGTAGTGCAGCCGAGCCCGGCACAGACCTTTTGACTTTGTATAGATCTACAGCGTGTTCCAAAGACGTTAGCAGTAAATATTTCAGTGTATTAAAATTAGGTAGGGAACGAGTTATGAAAAATTGACCAAGTTGCATGCAGATATTCACTATATATATACATATATATATATATATATACATATATATATATATCTTCAAACCATTATTCTTTGCCCAGCTCAGCCTTATAGGTAGATTAAACTTTTTAAGAGTACTTGCGTTTTTTAGTATGGGTGCCAAATGGTAAACAGTAGACATTCTGGTGAGTATTGGGTGGATGGAAGGAAGGAGAGAGGGAGCTCACTCTTGGTTTTTCTTTTTTTTTTCCTTTTTTTTTGATTTTTCAAGACAGGGTTTCTCTGTGTAGCTTTGCGCCTTTCCTGGAGCTCGCTCTATAGCCTAGGCTGGCCTCGAACTCACAGAGATCCGCTTGCCTCTGCCTCTCATGTGCTGGGGTTAAAGGCGTGCGCCGCCGCCTCCACCACCACCCGGCCACTCCTGGTTTTTCATTTCTAAAAGTAAGCTGGCTCTGTGGGTAAAGGCTCTTATCGCCAAGCCTGAGTTCAACTCCCAAGAGTCCTATGGTAAAAGGAGAACTGGTTTCTGATAGTTGTTCTCTGACCTCCACATGTGTGTTGGGGTCCATACCCTCCTCCTCACCAAGAAATAATACATATAATAAAACTATGTGACTAATTAGTATGGTATTACAGAGAGAAGACTGAAGTTGGGTCTTGAAGGCATATAGGATATGAATGGATGGGGAGAGTAAAGGAGTCTCAGTTCAGAGACCTAAGGGAAGGGAGGTAGCATGTTGAAGTCACTCTGTCTTGAACAAAGCTGGCTACATGTAGGAGCTGGGGTGAGGGTATTCAGAAAATCCAAGGATTGATGAAATACATCTCTAGAGACTGTTGTTGCTTTCTTATTTCTTATTTGGGGCTTTGTACGCCCCCCCCCCCCCCGCCCCGTGTGTGTGTGTGTGTGTGTGTGTGTGTGTGTGTGTGTGTGTGTGTGTGTATGGATGTGAGTGAGTGTGGTATATGTGTATGGTGTATGCAAATGTGTGTGTGCATGCCTCTGAGTGCATGAGCCTGTGTGCACACACTTTCAGAGACACAGAGAAGAATGTCATCTATCCTGCTCTGACAGTCTCCACCATATTCCTTTGAGACAGGGTCTCTCACTGAATGCTGGAACTAGATTGGGTGTCCATCTCTGTCCCCACAGCACTGGGGTTTCAGGTGCACGGGCAACTTTTTACAATAGGCGCCCGAACTCAGGTCCTCAC
Source organism: Peromyscus eremicus (assembly GCF_949786415.1). Taxonomy (NCBI): domain Eukaryota; kingdom Metazoa; phylum Chordata; class Mammalia; order Rodentia; family Cricetidae; genus Peromyscus; species Peromyscus eremicus. The sequence goes on from NC_081431.1 coordinate 61,575,632, forward strand.
TCTTGAAGAGCGATTGCTTTTACCCTTGAGCCATCTCTCCAGTCCCCTGTTTGGGTCTTTTAACTCTAAAATAAAAGTGACAGACCTGTTTCGATGTTGTTTAGTTAGAGAGAAGGCCCTTTTGCCTTTCTGTGTTTCTAGTGCCGTTAACGGTGCGCACGTTTCACTTTTGTAGAGTACCGCTGAGCCGTTGACGAGGGATCACACCCAGCACTTGGTGAATGGAGCTGAGATGAAGGTAGAGCAGCTGTTCCAAGAATTTGGCAACAGAAGATCCCCTGTTCTTCAGGCCAATGGCATCACCAACTCTGAGAAGTCCTCTCCTCCTGCTCCCCAGGGGAAGAGTTCCGAAAGCCTGAACACGGTGAAATCCAGCAGTTCATCCAAGCCTTCTAAAGTGCTGCCGCTGAGTCCTGAGCAAGCTCTGAAGCAGTATAAACACCACCTCACTGCGTATGAGAAGCTGGAGATCATGAGTTACCCAGAAATCTACTTCGTGGGTCCAAATGCCAAAAAACGACAAGGAGTTATTGGTGGTCCCAATAATGCGGGATATGACGATGCAGATGGAGCCTATATCCATGTGCCTCGAGACCATCTAGCTTACCGCTATGAGGTGTTGAAAATTATTGGCAAGGGGAGTTTTGGACAGGTAGCCCGTGTCTATGACCACAAACTTCGACAGTATGTGGCCCTGAAAATGGTGCGTAATGAGAAACGTTTTCATCGACAGGCAGCTGAGGAGATCCGGATTTTGGAGCATCTTAAAAAACAGGATAAAACTGGTAGCATGAATGTTATCCACATGCTCGAAAGTTTCACCTTCCGGAACCACGTGTGCATGGCCTTTGAGTTGCTAAGCATAGACCTGTATGAGCTCATTAAAAAGAACAAGTTTCAGGGTTTCAGCGTCCAGTTGGTTCGCAAGTTTGCCCAGTCCATCTTGCAGTCCTTGGATGCGCTTCACAAAAATAAGATCATTCACTGTGACCTAAAGCCAGAAAACATTCTCCTGAAACATCACGGGCGCAGTGCGACCAAGGTCATTGATTTTGGGTCCAGCTGCTTCGAGTACCAGAAGCTTTACACGTATATCCAGTCTCGTTTCTACAGGGCCCCGGAAATCATCTTGGGATGCCGCTATAGCACACCGATTGACATATGGAGTTTCGGTTGCATCCTTGCAGAACTTTTGACAGGACAGCCTTTATTCCCTGGAGAGGACGAAGGAGACCAGTTGGCCTGCATGATGGAGTTGCTAGGGATGCCACCACCAAAACTTTTGGAGCAATCCAAACGTGCCAAGTACTTTATTAACTCCAAGGGCTTGCCTCGATACTGCTCCATGACTACTCAGGCAGATGGGAGGGTTGTACTTCTGGGGGGTCGCTCACGCAGGGGTAAGAAGCGAGGCCCCCCAGGCAGCAAAGACTGGGCAACAGCTCTGAAAGGGTGTGAGGATTACTTGTTCATAGAGTTTCTGAAAAGATGCCTTCAGTGGGACCCCTCTGCTCGCCTCACCCCAGCTCAAGCATTGAGACACCCTTGGATTAGCAAATCTGCACCCAGACCTCTCACCATGGACAATGTGTCGGGGAAACGGGTAGTTAATCCTACCACTGCTTTCCAGGGGCTGGGCTCCAAGCTGCCTCCAGTCGTTGGGATAGCCAGTAAGCTTAAAGCTAACCTAATGTCTGAAACCAGTGGTAGTATACCTCTGTGCAGTGTATTGCCAAAGCTGATTAGCTAATGGACCACTCGGAGATGCGTACGTATGTATTTTTAGTTACCTTGCAAACATGCAAATGGAAAAAAAATCGAAGCCCATTCATTGATGGATTTGTTTTTGTTAAACTAAACTTTTTTTTTTTTTTTTTTTAACGAGGCAGAACATTTTTATATGACGAGAAAAGAACTCTTCAAGGGCTAATTGTCTAACCAGCTTGTATTGGCCATCTGGAGTATACATTAAATGACTTTTTATAGGTCAGTGCATCTTTGTCATACTCATTAGAGGTACCTCAACCCGTGTATTACTCTCCTCATTTAAATCTCTTTAAGACAGAAGAGAGTCTAAAAAATATATGCTATTTCTCACCTCTCATCTCCCTCAGCATCTGTTTGGGACGGTCGTTTGGGGTTGTGTTAGGTATGGATGTAGAACAAAGCTACAGTTCTTACCCCAACAAGCAATTCTGTGTGCTCATTCCAGGTGGAAAGATTCACAGGGGAATCCGAGTGGCTGTTTGTCACCGGGGCAGTTGGGTTTTGTCTTTATTATTTTGCCTCTGTTTTATATCCTGGGTACTCAGTGGTTTACAGATCCTACACTTTATCAAATAATCCTGTAGTTATGGTAGGCTTTGGTGATTTCCCCAAAAGGCCTGCGTGTTAAAGGCTCGTTCCCCAGCACTGTGAGGGAGTGGTGGAGTCCAAGAGGTGGGCTTCACTCTTAGGTGTTGGGTCATTGTGAACACGCTCTTCAAGAGGCCTGTGGGACCCTGGCTCATTCTCTTCCTCTTTTAACTCAAGTGAATGGCTTTGCTGGGCCATACACTCCACTGTGATTTCACATCCCTGGCTTAGGACCACAGGACTGGTCAGTCAACAGATTGGGACTTCCGAACAGAGTAAAATCACAGTAAAGCTGTCCCTATATAAGTTCATCATCTTCAGGATTTGTTCCAGGAGTAAAAAGCCAACCCATACTGATTTTAAAGCCAGCTAGGGCATCCCCTTTCTGCGATGTCAAAAGAAGCTAACTCTATGTCACAAATGACCCAGAGTGTCAAAGGTAGGAGTCTGCATGAAAACCACAGTCCCTTCCTTGGTCGTCAGCGGCCAGACTCCTGGCCGCATCATCATGGACTCTGGATTTTGTGAAGGTGGTCGCTGTCAGGTAAGCTCACAGCAGATTAGATGCCCCTTGCCCCTTAATGTTCCACACTTGCACTCTGAACTTCCCACACTTCCCCGGATGCTTAGCGAATGACCTCTGGTTGTAGGAAGAAAACTGTTTGAAAGTCCAGAAATGCAACCGTCTGTTTTCCCTGGTTACGTTCCCTCCAGCAGCCCTTCCTTTCTTCTCTGAGATTTAAAGTTAAGTGGCAAAAGCTGGTAGTGCCCGTGACTGCCAGCCACGTGTCTCCCTGGAAGGGTGGGGAGGGGACAAGAGCTGAGGAACTCACTGGTTTCATGTTAGTTTTGCCATCCCATCTGTTTCCTTGGCCCTTGGGGATAGATGTGTCCAATTGCCATGGGCGCTCTGCCTCAGAGCAGTGTTTTTCAACCCGTGGGCATGACCCTTTGGTGTGTGTGTGTGGGGGGGGGTGTTGAATGACCCTTTCACAGGGGTCACCTAAGACCATCAGAAAACACAGATATTTACACCATGATTCATAACAGTAGCAAAATGACAGTTATGAAGTAGCAATGAAAATAATCTTATGGTTGGGGGGGTCACCACAACATGAGGAACTGTATTAAAGGGTCTCTGTGTTAGGAAGGTTGAGAAGCTTCGCCTCAGAGCAAAGCATGGCTTGCTTTCTGCTGTGTGCTGGAGTGACCAAGGCCAGAGGCAAGTTGCTCAGACAAGCCACAGCCTCTTTAAAGGAAGGAATCTTGGTACTTTGGGCCGGGGATGGTTCAAACTTTATCTGCTTTTCTCCTGGTTTACAGAAGGCAAGCCACAGCTCCTTGTAACTCCATCTGGACTTTCGGACTTGCTAGAGAAACTCACTCTCCCGTGTTATCTGCACAGAGCACACGTTGAGGTGGTTTGGGCTGTTATCAGTGTAGAAGACCTGCTCTCGCGAGCAGACAGTTGAAAGGGGTCACTACCTTAAGTGACACATTGGATTGTGATGTTTGTTTGCATGGGCAATCTTTGTCAGCCAGCCCAGACAGGGTCTGAACTTTAGAAAGGAAGCTATGGCCGAGGCTGTCCTTCCTGTGTGATGAGTGGACGGTGAGCTCATTGAAATTGGGCTGAGTGGAAGGTTACAGGCGGCCCGTGCATTATGAAAAGTAAAGGAAGCTCCGAAAAGGTGAATGGATACATTTCTGTCTAGACTTGGCAGCCACGGGCATGACGCACAGCAGAGTCATTCCCATTGGCCGGCCTGCCTCCTGCAGTGACTCAGGTTTGGGGAAAGTAGGCTGTTTTCTAAATACAGAACTGGCTGTACTGATGAATTTGAGGAGGTTTGCCAGTGTTTTCAGAAGCTATTGCTCTGCCCCCAGACCCCTGTCCAGCCACAGCAGTGAGGGACCGGGTCTTACATTGCTGGATTGTTGTCCGGCAATTTTCATTGCGGCCATTTCAGTGAAACAGATCAAGTTGGTTGTCTTGCTGATTTCAAAATTCAGTCTCCACAACTGTTACCAACATAGTAAAAGAGTTCAGTCAGAATTTTTATTTTATTGTTTCTGAAATACTTTTTTTTTTTTCATTTCACGTGGGGAATTAGCTAATTCACCCTCTCAGTGATTCGAATAGACTGCTGCTCTTGTTTTCTTACATGCCGTCAGGATTTCTCTGCAGCACGCATGTGAGCTTCAGATGACATGAGTGTGTGTCTTAAACATGTACAGACCATACTCCTCCACGACTGGGCTCACTTCTCCTAAGTTCAGCCACACACCCTGATGTCTTCTTTGGAAGACAGGGTGATCAGGTAAGAGTTACCTGAGGATACTTTATTCTGGTAGGGTACAGTTAACTTGGTAATAATAAAAAGGAAAATACAAAGCTGGGCAGTGATGGTGCACACCTTTAATCCCAGCACTCGGGAGGCAGAGGCAGATGCATCTCTGAGTTAGAGCTCAAGCACTGTGTCATCAGCCCCTTGATTCCTTGTCCTGTGTCTGTGGCGATGCCATTAACACAGACGGTGGAAAGGTGACGATCGTTCTGCAAAGCCTACATAGGCCTTATTGCCTCTGGGAACTAGAGAAAAGTACACGTCCTTTCATGTCTTCCTCAGCCTCAGCCTCCTCAGAGATGAGGAGTCTGTAGATGCTCTCTCTACCGCCTTGGACACAGAGCAAGTGCAGGCAGACAGGACAGAGAAACCTACCTGGATCTGTCCAAGTCCAGACTGAGAGAGAGCCACAGATTACAAGTCAAGGAAGAGTTGTCCCTAAGCAGGGACCCGCTTCCTATGTTTCAAAAGTACTTTGTTTACCCTCGTTTCAACTCATCCCTCCTGAGAGTCTCACACTTCCTGGAGCCCAGGAATTTTAAAGGGTTTGCTTTCCTGACCTGATTAGAGGCAGCCCTTTCTAGGTGTCTGTTGAATTGCACCTACTAATATTCAATGAGGAAATTTTCAAGTCACAGTGAACCCATCTATGCAAGGCTTAAAAGCTCTGTGGTCTCTGAGATCCATACCCCTGAGATAAACCAGGGTGTCCAGAGCAGTGGTTCTCAACCTGTGGATCACGACCCATTCCGGGGGCTCAAAAGATCCTTTCACAGGGGTCATCTATGACCATCTGCATCTCAGTTATTTACCACTGTGGTTCTCTACCTTCCTAATACTTTCGACCCCTTAATACAGATCCTCACATTGTGGTGAAACCCCCAACCATAAAATAATTTTGTTGCCTCTTCATAACTGTAATTTTGCTACTGTTATGAATCATAAATATCTGATACGCAGGATATCTGATATTCAACCCCCCCAGGGGTCGTGTCTTCCCCTCCCCCAGGTTGAGAACCACTGCTCTAGATGGAGACAAGCCAATACGCTTCTTATGGCTCACTCACTGCTAAGCCCTGCCTGCCTGAGTGGAGGAGACTTAGAAACGTATTCCTTCCCTTTAGTACCATGCAGCTGGAACACAGAATACAGAACACAGAAAATGAGGCCAAGTGGTGATCTGTGGCGGCTTCACCTCTGAACTCAGCCTTTACAGTGTTCGGTTTGAATCATTCTGTTGTCACAGTAGTCTTCCATTGTTAGATCCTGCTGACTGCTTCTGGAAAATGCAGCTTGGAGTGAATGACTCATCATTGCCTGGATCCAGGTGTTTTTTGTTTTTTATTTGGGGTAGTGGAAGTGGTGGTTTTATATCAAAATGATTGCTTTGAGAGCGTTCTAGAAGCTGAGCTCTTTCAGAGTCAACACAACATAGACACTCAACTCTCGAGTGCCCTGTGGGGCTGGGGAGAGGGTGTGGTAAAGTGCTGGTCAGAGGGAAGCAGGGAGGTGCAAAGGAGCAAGAGAAGTCTTGAAGAGACTCAGCCCCTGTTCCTGTTAGTGCCCAGAGCTGCTGTGGAAACCCAGGTACAGTGTTTGTGGATAACCAGCTCTCGGGGACCCCCGACTTTTCAGTTTCGCTGGAACCATCCGCCAGCCAAGCTCAGTTTGCAGATGAGGCCGGACGAGCAGCTTCAAGACAGCAGTTTGTTTGAGGCCCTAGCACGGTTTTTAAAATTGAACAAATGGCAGGAGAGGGAATCGGAGCTTCAGGGTCTGCAGGCAGGTCTGCTTCAGCCCGCTTCTCTGTCTGGTCCCCAGCCACACTGCTGTCCTGGTAACAGGAGCTAATGGGGGATGAACTGAGAGACTGCCTCCTGCCGCCTTTGAATTGTCCCTGGCTTTCTTCCTGGTCAGAGCCCAGCTGGATGTGAGGGAAACGAAAGCTGCTGTGGCAGGCTCATCTTTGTTTTGTTTTTTTTGTTTTTTCCAGACAGGGTTTCTCTGTGTAGCTCGAACTCACAGAGATCCTCCTGGCTCTGCCTCCCAAGTGCTGGGATTAAAGGCGTGCGCCACCACCGCCTAGCGGGCAGGCACATTTTAAAGGAATGTTCATCCTTCAATATAAACATTAAAATTGACCAAACCTGCATGCTCCCGTGAGTGTGTGACAGCGCTCGCCCAACTTCCCCCCCCACTCCCTCGTGTGCTCACATGGCACACAATGTGCATGTGGACTTGAGTCTCACCGTCCACGTCTTTGAGACAGTCTGTCTTGTGCGATGCAGCTACCCCAGGCTTGCTCACCCAGGAGCTCCCCGTTCCTGCCTTCTGTCTCACGGCCAGGGTACTGGATTGCAGACACGCTACTGCATCCATCTTTTCATGTGGACTCGGGGGATCAAACGCAGGTTGCCAGGCTACCATAGTAAATCCTTTGATCTGCTGAGCCATCACCCTGGACTGCCCTTGCCTTCTTAAGCCATCAAAAGCCTGTGAGGCTAGAAAAGGTAATGAAAATGGAGACGGGGTCCACAGGTGTAGACGGACTTTACTTCTAGGCCCGCCAGCTCACGGAGACTTATTAATTATGAAAGCTTGGTCTTAGCTTAGGCTTGTTTCTAACTAGCTTTTATAACTTAAATTAACCCATATTTTAAAACCTACATTCTTCCACACACCTGTTACTTCATCTCCATATGCCGATCCTGGTTATTCTGTGTCTGGGTGGTGACTCTGCCTTCTTCCCAGAGCGCTCTCTGTCCAGAAGTCCCTCCTGTACCTCCTGCCTACCTATTAACCATTTAGCTTTTTATTAAACCAATCACAGTGACACATCTTCACACAGTGTAAAGGAATATTCCACAATGCACGGGCATTTTTTATTGTATCTTACTCTCTAGGAAGGACTATGTTAGTCCAGAGGTAAAACCTGACGTGACTGCAGTGAGACCAAGCTAATACTGAGGACTGTCCTTGACCGTTCTGCCCCAGGAGTAATTTGCCCTTGGAGTAATTTGCCCTTGGAGTAATTTGCCCTTGGATGGCAGAGGCCACCCAGCTCTGCTTGGCTGTTGAGAAGCTGAGGAGGAGCAGCTACGGGACACCCAGTCTGAACACGATGGGACATTCTCATCCATCCCGAGGTCAGAACCCAGGCCCAAAGTAAAACCACATCTCTTCTGGTGCAGGTCCATTCAGGCCTCTGCGGACCGAGCTGTCTTTCAGCAGTGACTTGGGAAGCTGCCGGTGTGTGCACAAGGGACAAAGCTGACTTCCGTTCCACCCTGTCAGAGGAGACAGGTGACTAGATGGGGAGGTACAGAAACCGCAGCCCTGACATCGTTCCCTGGAGGTTTGAGCAGGTGTCGCTCATGGGCCTGGTTCTAGTCCCTTTTCCTTGAACTCTTCTCGTTTAAGAGCCCATGTCTTCTCTTTGGAAGCCAAAGAAACCATCTGCTGTAAACACTAGGGAGACACCTAGGCAAAGTTACTCTGGGAGAAGAAGGCAGCGTCAGTGTTGTGTGGGGACCAAGAAGAACGCACTGATCACAGATCTCCCCTTCCCATCCGGCTAAAAGGTGACCCAGGTGCTTCCCATCAGGCCTTCCTCCTGCTGGGATAGCTGTTGTCCAACTGCTATATCAATCACACCGCCCCCACAGCCCCTTTCAACCTAGCCTGGTCTGAGGCCGCGGGATTTCAAAGATGGTAATTCCTCTGTTCTTTCTTTATTCCGGTCCTTAAATCCCACCCTGAAGAGGGCAAAGGGAGGTACAGCTTTAGCCAGTAAAGGGCTGGGGAACCCAAGGAAGAGTTCCAAAGTCAGGAACTGCAGGAGTACTTTGGCTCTGGGAGGGTCCTCCTTCCCTGACCTCTCTTCCTGTACAGCTCCAGGACCCTCTAGGGGGTGCTAAGCCCCTCCCTTCTCTTCCCTTTTTCTTCTACCTTCTTTGTTCTTCATCAAATGTCCAGTGTTCTTGGTGTGCCAGATACAGTGCCGGATCTATTCAAACATGATATAACTCAACTGGGTAAATAAATGAGACACGATGGCGTATGTGGTCATAGACATAGACTAGGTGCCTCCACTCACCTCAGATAAAGGTCAAGGGGAGTGGGAATGGAGATTGTGGTAGCCATCCATGACCATTTCTTTTATAATTTGTTCCCTTATTCCCATCCCCTTTTGATCCCCAAATCCTACCAGTCGCCTACAGTCTACAAGGCTTTATGCTTTGGAGAAAATGAATGACATTGGGCCGGTGAGACGCTCAGTCTGTAAAGGTGTCTGACACCGAGGCTGGTGACCTGGGTTAGATCACTGGAACCCACACAGTGCGGGGAGAGAACAGACTCGAGGCCTCTCACCTCCACATGTGTGCTGTAGGATGAGCACCACGGCGCTCGCACACCTACACACACAGGCACAGAAACACACGCAACACAAAATTTTAAAAATATGTAAGTAAAAAGAATGATTCTGGCTGGGTGTGGTAGCACATGCCTGTAGTCCCAGAGGCAAACAGATCTCTGTGAGTTCAAGGCCAGCCTGGTTTACGTTATCGAGTTCCAGGGCCACCAGAACTACAAAGAGAGACCCTGTCTCAAAAAACGAAGAATCAAACAAACAAAAACAAAGAACGATACTTTTCCTAACTAAAAAATGGTAGAGAGCCAGACTCCCTGAGGCTTGCTCCCCGCTCCCCTAAGAGTCTTACACCCCATTCTCTTAGCAGCCCTCCTTCCATACTTAGCTGCCAAAATAGCTTTATTTTACACACTGGGTTGGGAAAGGGGCAGAGGCTGAGGCTAGGAAGTTGAGTAGTGCCAGGCAGGGCTTAAATAAGGAGAGGAAGCCCCGCCCTGCTGGCTTGGTCTGAGGAGAAGCCATAGGACACAGGACTTACTGGCACTGTGTGCCCTGCCTGGATGTCGGTCCCAGGGGATGAGGCCGGTTAAAGACAGCTCTGAGAGACTCCCAACTCAGAGGCCCCTTCTAGCATGAGAAGTCTCCTAAGTGAGGGTGCCAGCCCTTCATCATGGGGTAGAGGGGACAAGAGATATCCAGGGAGGGAGCTGGCCAGTGGGACTTTGCCCCAGGCAAAGCTATCCCCAGGCTGGCACGGAGAGAGGGTAATGTTTGGCAACTTAACAGTTACCTGATCAAATCTAAATTTGGCCAAGGCTGTTGTTTCTGTAATACCATATCTCTCTCTCTCTCTCTCTCTCTCTCTCTCTCTCTCTCTCTCTCTCTCTCTCTCTCTCTCTCTCTCTCCCAGCTTTGCCCTGCTCCAATACATTCCTGCCTGCCTTCCCCACACCCAGCTCAGAACGTCAGAAACTATCTTTAGCAACATGGACACTCCCTACTCCCCTGGCCTCTCCTGGGACTCAGGCTGGTGGACACTTTTCCTTTCTGGGCCTCAGTTTCCAATCTACCTCTTTAGGCAATCTAGGACAGCACACAGGGAGAGGCTCCTGGGAGGTGTTAACTCTGCAGCTGGTCTTTGTACTGAAGTCTCAGAACTAGGTTAAATGATTTCCAAAGTTGAAGCCCTTGCACAGACCTGAGTTCACTGAGGTGTTGGGAAGGAGCCCTGGGAACAGAGGCCCACTGCTGGGATCCTCCCGGCAAAGGCATCAAAACCTCAGGAACGCCAGTGTGCCTTGTGGATGGGTTGGCTGGATAGGACTGGAGGTCTTGAAGGGACAGAGAAGTTGCTCTCTACAGGGGGACGGGTCTGTGGAATGGGAGGCAGAGGGAATGGAAATCTGCTGCAGTAGATTTAAGGAACCTGGGCTAGCAAGGGGCCGTGCACGGAAAGGCAGGGCCCATTGTACAGGTCCTTACTAAATGGTTGAGTTTTCAAGACAGACTGGGCCATCCCGTGATGTTCCCACCAAAAATCCAAACAAAATAAACCTAACAGTCAAACCCTTGAAGTATGTAATTGTATGTATGTATGTAAGCATGTAACCCTTTGTATATGTAATTGGTAAGAAAAGTATTGGTGGAGAGAAAAAGAATAATTTGAGATTTTTAAGAACTGTTCTAACACTCCATGGAGATTTTCTTTTTCAACCAAAATCAAATACTTTTATTATTTTCTCTAGCGATCATAAATGAAAGTGCCTAGAGACAGTTTTACAAGTTGCCCACAAAGTTGTATGTGGCTTGGAATTTTCTACTGTGGCTTATCTTTTTATGTGGCCTTCTATCCCAGGAATCAATCTCTCTCTCTCTCTCTCTCTCTCTCTCTCTCTCTCTCTCTCTCTCTCTCTCTCTCTCTCTCTGATTATTGTTTCTGTGACTATTTTTCATAGTTAATCTGGTAAAACCCCAAGAATAGGAAGGGCAAAGTCGCTAAGGGAAAGTGCAGTTTAGCTAAATGCTTTTACATAAAGTTTTAAAAATATGGAACGCTTCACGAATTTGTGTGTCATCCTTGCTCAGGGGCCATGTTAATCTTCTCTGTATCGTTCCAATTTTAGTGCTGCCGAGCGAGCACTGAGATTATTTCTAAGGCTAGGGACAAATGCCTATTTTCTCAGGTTGGAGATTTAAGAGGTAAGTAGAGGTCTGGGACATAGGCGGATGTATACAAAGTCCTGGAGTATAATCAAGTATAAGCTTGGCTGAAGCAAGTGAAGACAGTGGCCAGTGTGGAGCAGGTTATCCGTAGAGCCTGTGGAATGGAGCTGGAGCAGAGGGAAGGTGGGAAACGTCCTGCAGAAACTGGGTCTAATCTCTAGAGTGGAGCAATTCAAAGACTTTACAAAATGTGGACTGGGTCTCAGGAAACTCTTCAGAGACAGTGAAGGGGCCGGAGCGATGGCAGCTGTTAGAACACTTGCTGCTCTTGCAGAAGACAGAAGTCATGTCCTAGCACCCACTCCTGCTTCCACATTGGGTGGCTCACAGTGACTTGTAACTAGGTGTTTTGACTCCCTCTTCTGGCCCCCGCTGGCACTGACACACAAGTGTGCATGTGCACACACGCAAACACACACACCTACACACACATACACAAACACACACACACACGTACACACAGATGCAAACACACACACACCAACACACACACCTACACACACATACACAAACACACACACACACGTACACACACACACACACACACGTACACGTACACACAGATGCAAACACACACACATACACACACATACACAAACACACACACGTACACACACGTACACACACACACACACACGTACACACAGATGCAAACACACACACCTACACACATACACAAACACACACACACACACACACGTACACACAGATGCAAACACACACACCTACACACACATACACAAACACACACACACACACACACGTACACACAGATGCAAACACACACACCTACACACACACAAACACACACACACACACACACACGTACACACACACACACACACACGTACACACAGATGCAAACACACACACCTACACACACATACACAAACACACACACACGTACACACACACACACGTACACACAGATGCAAACACACACACCTACACACACATACACAAACACACACACACACACGTACACACAGATGCAAACACACACACCTACACACACATACACAAACACACACACACACACACACACACGTACACACAGATGCAAACACACACACCTACACACACACAAACACACACACACACACACACACACGTACACACAGATGCACACATACATAGAAATAAAATGAACCTTTAAATAAATAGGAACACTGGTGCATACGAGGGCCAACCACATCCAAAGGGAGAGAGTGTGTGTTCCATTGGCACCTCCAGCTCACTCCTGCAGGATCCAGAAACCCCCTTTTCTGTCTCTCTCTCCAAACCCCACCCTCTCAGAGAGTCTTTAAACAAAGGAAAGGTGCCAGAAAGCCCAGTTCCACATTCTTAGCAGCTACTGCTGCTTCCTCCCCTGAAGTTGACAGCTGCCCAAGTCCTCGCCTAAAGCGCTCAGCTTTTGACCATACTTGAGCACAAACCCAGCTAGTGGCAGACACGTCATCACCCCTCCCCTACAACCCATAAAGTCTCCCTGCTTTCGTTTGTGGGCACAGCTTCTCAGGCCACCATCTCTGGGACTGGGGAACCCACCCTGGAGTTGCTTTGCTCCAATAAACCTGTAGTTATAATTTTTTCAATTCAGCTTGATCTGGCTTACTGCATCGGTGGAGAAACCTATTATTGGGGAGGTGGGAGGTGGGGGTAGAAAACCTCTTAGTGTGTTGGAATCCTGAAGAGCCCTGGCTGTGGGTGAGGATGTAAGAGACGGCTGCCCACCTGCCAAAGCTGTGGTCTCTGTGGAGGAAGCAGGCCCTGCAGCCTCTGGCCAGTGTGAGGAACCAGGAGAATGAAGAGGTCGGTTGGAGCAATTGCAAATGTGGAACACGGAGAGGATGGGTGCCCATGGCCATGGCTGCTATCTGGTGGGATGGAAGACTGAAACTTGACTTTGGAGCTGATTGTAGAAGGGTCGTAGGTGGATCCAGAGAGGCAAACAACACATGCAGCACAGTCTCCAAGACCTCCAGGAGACAGTTTGGTCAGCATCAATAAATACCTTAAAAAAAAAAAAAAGATTTATGGCCGGGCGGCGATGGCGCACTCCTTTAATCCCAGCACTCTGGAGGCAGAGCCAGGTGGATCTCTGTGAGTTCGAGGCCAGCCTGGGCTACAGAGCGAGATCCAGGACAGGCACCAAAACTACACGGAGAAATCCTGTCTTGAAAAACCCAACAACAACAACAACAACAACAACAACAACAACAACAAAACCCAACATATCTGAGTGCTCTGTCTGCATGTATGTATGTGCACTGTGTGCGTACCTGGTGCCCACTGATGCTAGATCTGGGCACCAGATCACTTTGAATGGGACAGTTGTGACCTACTGTGTGAGTATTGGGAACCCAACCCAGGTCCTCCACAAGAGCCTCAAGTATTCGTAACTGCTGAGCCATCTCTCCCGACCCCAATGAACACCTTTTTAATGCATAAAAATGCCCAGTTCTGTGCTGTCCATTGAGAAGGAAATATGGGAATGGAGCTTTGAGAACTTGCTTGGTGTGTGTGTGTGGGGGGCGGGGGGCTGATGCTGATGAGATGGCAAGAAAGCTCAGGGGATCAAGGCCCAAGCTGACGAGTTCCATCCCGGGGCCTCATGTGGTAGAACCAGAGAACCTCTGACCTCCACAGGTGTGCTAGGACACAAGTGTGCCCTCCCCGGTCCCAATAAATAAATAAACAAACAAACAAATGAACTGAGCCAGAGCAGGAGTGCTGGAGAAAGCCTTCTTGGAGGGAGTGGGTGTGAGATGCCCCGATGGGTTGGTGCCTGGGGCTGTTTTCCTTGAGCAGAGGGGTACAACAGATCAGCCACAGACACCCACTTGATCGTGGCTGTCTGAATCCACAGCTTCCTTTCCATCCCATCTTACCAATTCGCCTCCTTGCCTGTTTTTCCTGCTGCTTTGTCGGAAGGACAGGTTTCTCCCAGATTCCAAGAGTGTTGTCCTAATAAATCAAGCCATCCACCCAACAATAAAATTCACCGGACTCATAAGCCTAGGCACTTGGGCTCTATAAGGCACACTGAGTACATTTTCTCCTCTCAACAAGCCCATATTCCACATGGGCGTAGACGTCAAATGTGTTTGATGAGGTCTAGTGGAAGTCTGAGCAAACTCTTAGAAAAACTGTAGAGAGGGTGACTAATGCCTTCAGGCAGGTGATTGCGTCGCAATCCCATTAATGAGAGGATTTGTCATGCCGTGAAGGGAATTCCTGGCACCCAATTTGAAATGTGTGAGAACAGCAAAATGTGAAAAGACGAGGGAGCCGGGAAGATGGCTCAGGGGTTAAGAGAGTATACTGTTGTTGAGTTAAATTCCTCATGTCAGACAGCCTTCAGCCATCTGTAATCCTAGAGCCGCTGCCTCTGGCCTTCGGGGGGCGCCAGCAGTCACGTGACGGTATCCCCACAAAGATCCCACTCGTGTATGTAATTAAAACCAATAATAAATCTTTTAAAACTGTGACACACACAGGGTGGGTGGCCAGAGCACGGGAGGGCAGGTACTGAAGCTGGAGGGAGGTTTAGTGTGTGTGTGTCGAAGGACGTAACCCCCAGTGAGGAGCTTGTCAGTTTGGCAGACAAGGACCCAGAGGGGTTCTAATGTGGTGGGAGAGTGATGAGTTTTCCTGTCAGAAGGCTAATACACTAGCAGGAAACAGAGTTTGCTCAAGCAGACTCTGAGGACCTGCGGTAGGATCGGTGTCCCCGCCCTGACCCTACCTTCACCCTGCACCTCACTTCCTCACGTCCCTGTCCTTACCACCTCTCTCCACAAAAAAAAAAAAAAAAAAAAAAAAAAAAAACAGTGGTCATTCGAAGTTCACCCAGAGATCTGGCTTTGCCTCAAGGCTGAGTTGAACCTGTTTCTTGTTCCAGGACATTGTGAGTTAAGAACACCCAGAAAGCCTGTTTATTAGTCGATTTTCAGGTACTGTAAGGAACTGGGTGAGGCTGGGGACTTTCTAAAGCGAAGATGTTTGTTTAGCTCACGTTTCAGAGCTGTAAATCAGAGATCGGGCAGCGGATTTATGTTTAGCCTCCGGCAAGGGCCCCGGGTGTTCACAGGTGGATTGCATCATGGCTGTGCTTGTGAGACAGAGATATACTGAGAAGATACCAGCCAGGGGCCGAGGCTAGCCTTGCCTTTCATAACAACCTCTCGCAAGAACCAATTGGGGGCTTGGGAAAACTAAGGCCCCCTGAAGACAGCCTTCCGTGACCCAGTTCACTTTATTAAGGTCTCAGCACCTCTTACCATCACTACACTCCCAACACATCAGCTTCTAGGGGGTCACACCTAAGCCATACCCAAATCATATCGTCCTTCCCTCCAGCTTTTGCCCCATCCTCACATGGGACAACAGGAGATAAGGATGGAACTTTAAGTGACAGGTGGGACTTGGGACCTGATAATCCTAGAATAATCGTCCAAGTCCAGAGATTTTCAGTCTTCCTGGTGTTCTTTCCAAACTTTGTGGCTATTCCCCCCAGGCCTTATAGCTGAAGAACACTAAAAATAGGCCAGCTCATTTCAATTTAATTAGCTATTCCTCTGAGAACACCAGATGGAATGAAGCAAAGACAGATGCGCGGGGTGGGGGGGTGGGGGGGGTGGAGGGGTGGGGGTGGGGGTGTAACCGGAGTGGGAGTCGGTTCTAAATGTGGTTCTGGGAGCCCAGACAAAGGCACGCTGCAGCTTTGGGGCTTGTAGACCACGGTCTGGCAGTTGGTCTGGCTGTTGTTCCTCGTGCTGGGGTGCTGGGCACAGGGGAGAGCTGGTGTGTGAAGAGGGTGGGGGGTACTGGGTTGGCGCCGGGAAGTGGCTCCAGGGCACAGAGAAAGAAAGCTTCTTCCTCCTCCGGGGCCAATGTGTGGTCCCTGCGGGGACACCTGCTAGTCTGGCTCCTGTCTTAGGGGCTGTGGACAAGCAACAGCCCACAGGAGGAAAGACTGTAGCTAAGTGAGGTGAGGAAATCTATTTCTGGAGCCCTTTACGAGTGGGAGAAACTGCCGGTTGCCCGGGGCCAGATAGCTTCCTTATCTGAAGACAGGGTGATGTGTACAGAGTAAATTCAGGCAGCGCATGGACCGAAGGAGATTAAAAGGCCCTTAGAGCGCAGGGTCTATCCCCTTAACCAGCGTCTTCACAGCGCATGGACAGACAGACCAGCGGTGTGGAATGACTGCCCCCCCTGGTGGTATATACGGGGATAAAATTACCGGGCTCAGTTCAGTAGTTCATTCAACCCGTTCTCTATGCGGTACAGTTTGTCTCCCCAAATTCCAGACAAAGGAGTGCGAGCCTGAAGTATGAATCCACGGTTGCATTCAACTCTTTCTAGCTTCCCCTCCCCCCTTTTTGCCCTCCCTTCCTCTTCCCTCTCTTTCCCCTTCCTCCCCCCTCCCCCATTGCTGGTTAGTCCCTATCGAGGGCATTTTTTTTTTTTTTTTTTTTTTTTTTTGCAGGCCCACGTGTGCGAGCGGAAACCATCTGAGCTACGACTTGAGTAGCTCCAGGGAGAAGGTTGTGTGCGTCACTTTTCCTTCTGGAGGAAAAGGCATGGCCCTTTGTAACATCTTCATGCACCTTAGCTAACCTGAAGAATGGCTAGACTCGCTGCTGCCCTTGCCAGCCCCAGGGAGGCTGGAAGAAAGAATCCGAACCACTGACAGTGAGCGCCGCTTCCTGCCCTCCTTCCGACCTGATCATGACGATTCCCGGCTGTCCGAGGCTGGCTGGCTGGAAAGGGTGAGCGACCTGGGGACTGAGGCAAGTAAGCCGCGAAGACACCCCGAGGAGTCTGCCCGTTTGCCATTGTTCTTACCACCACGGGACCGTCTTTCTCCTGGAGATTTATCCTTAGACTTCTCACTAGACACGGTTCTGTGTCTACCAGATACTGGGTGCTGTGGATGAGAAACAATTCTGAAGAACAGATTCCTGATCTCTTTTAGAGAACAAATTCCTGTACTCTGACCGTGGTTGAGACTCAGGGAGTTTCTTTCCTTTTTGAGCTTACAGGCCAAAGGCACCAAGAATGGAAGAGAGGCAGCCCTTCCTTTCCCTCTCCTTCCCCCTTTCCCCGCTCCTGACTCCTTTCCTTCCCTCATCCCCTCCCTCCTCTCCCTCCTCCTTCCCACCTCTCTTCCCCTCCCCCATCCATCCTTTCCTCCCCCTCCCCCTTTGCTTTTCCCCCTTCCCTCCTCCTCCCCTCCCCTTCTCTCCCTCCTCATCTCCCCCCTCCCCTTTTGTAATGCCCCCTTTCCATGCCCCCCCCAACTTCAGTAGGTGTTCCCTGGGAAACAGGGCTGTGCAGTGTATTAACAAAAGCTGTGAAGCATTGGTTTGGGGCTGTTGAGAGGGCTTGTAGGCGAAGGCACTCACCCCCAAGCCTGAAAGCCTGAGTTTGACCCCAGCGTCCACAAAACACATCCCAGAAGGTTGTTCTCTAACTCCATACATGTGCCATAGCATATGTGTGTGCATACTTGTGCATGCATGCACACAAAATAGATACAAACGTAATAAAAAATGAAAGTTAACTTTAAGATTGCCTCTAACTTTTTTTTTTGCTGTAGTAAAATATATATAACATAAACTCTATCATTTTACTGTTTCACAGTGTACAGTTCTGTGCCACTAAGGACTCTTACAGAGTTGTGCATGCTTTGTCTGCAGAACTTTCATATATTCTCTACAGAAACCGTTCAAGGCCTATCTTCAGCCCAAGACTATCTGAGAAACCGCTGGAGTCACGCTGTAATTTCTTGGTGGCCTGGGCAAGCAAGTGGTGGCCACCCCACTCCAGGCTTCTCCAAATGCTAACAACAGATGAGGCTACGGCCACTTATTTTCCTACAGTCACTAGAGTCTTTAGGGGACCATAACACCCCTTCCCAAAGCACAACCACAGCGAAACTGATACTCCAGCTCCTGACACAAATCAGCTATTCAAGAAGGGCTTCCTGATGAAGGAGTGTGTCTGTCTGTACAGGTAGAAAGCTGTCCCCCAGAAAAGAAACTCTATGGCTGTTCTTGGTCGTAAAGAGATGACCATGGCATGCACTTTGGGGTCAGAAAGATTTGAGTTCAAATACTGGTGGTGGCCCTTGTTAATCACATGGCATGTTTTGTTGTTTTGGTTAAGTCACAGAAGGGGACACCTATGGCACGGAGATCATTTATTTACCTTAGGGGAGCAGAGGGAGACTCAGTAGTACTCTTCCTCCCTCCCTCCGACTAGAGAATGTCAGAGAGAACTCGGCTCCGATTCCTATTGGCTCCTTTTCTGGGGCATCGGTTCTCAAGAAAGAAAAATGCTCCCCATTTTCTGAGCCCTGACCTCATTTTATATTGGCTAAATATGAAAAAAGAATTGTTTCACTTCTGCTGGATGGGGATGTGGTTTGTTCATTCATGCTCTCTAATTCCCCTGTCTCATACACATACTGGCATGGCTACTCCTCTAACCCTCTAAACTAAAACTGTCACATCTAAGTCTCTCCAGATCCACGAAAGGGACAGAGGCATGTATCATGGAAACCTAACATCGTTTAATGCTTTACATGTTACATGTACTTATTTTGCTGAGGGAGAAGAAGAGCCGTACCCTGTCTGTGGAGGTCAGATGACAATGTAGGGAAGTCAGTTCTCCCCTTCCACAGTGTGGATCACAGGGATGGAACTTACGTAGTCAGCTTGGTAACAAGTTCCTTTATCTGCTGAGCCAGCTCCCGGCCCAGGCACCTAGGTTTGAAAAGCAGCCAGGACCTGTCAGTCATTCCACGCACGGTGCCTCTTTCACCCACCCTTACATCCCAGTTACTTGCACATTTATTCTCACCTCCAAATTTTCAGATAAGGTGTGTCCCATGGGTGTATAACTCTAACATTTAAGGTCCTTGGAAGAGCCAAAAGTGTGATGGAAGGGGGCACATTTGCATTTTAAATCGTTAGATCGCCATGAGTACTGTGTGTATTCAAGGGGGCCTGGGCATGGGGTTTGGGAATATGGGCTGATTATCCAATATGATGATTGAAGACTTTTTCAGTGTTTTCTAACGGTCTCGGCAAACTTCCCTGCCACCCTTCATTCCTTCAGTGATCTCTCCTACACAAGACTTACGGATTCAGAGTCTAAAATTAGTGCTCCTGGTTTAGGAGCCAAGACATTAGATCCCAGTAGATATGAGGCACTGGGGAGCTTGACCCATTTCTCTTTTAAACCCTAGAATTATGTGATCGGAGTACCAATCAAATTAGTGTGAGAATGGACTGGAAAGAGGCAAGTCAGAAGCATATCAGGAGGGCCAATAGTTCACATGGAAGCTGTGGGTGCCTGAAGCAGGGCAATGGCCTGTGATGGAAGCAATAGGAGGTAGGATTAGCTGGAACTGGCAATTGGCTGACTGTTGAAAGAGAGTAGGATCTAGACTGCTTGGCTGCTTCTGCTGGTGGCAATCAGCTGGAGAGCCATACCGTCTTCTAGCAGCAGAATGAAGGGGTGTGTGTGTGTGTGTGTGTGTGTGTCACACACACACACACACACACACACACACACACACACACACACACACACGGGGGGGGGGGGAGAGAGAGTTGGGTGTTTTAGATAATAAAATCAGCTTTGTTGAGATTCACTGCAAAGTGTCTGAGCATAACTATGAACACAAGCTGCATGGGCAAGAGAATCATTTGAATCGTGTTTATCAATTTGGGGATGGTGGGTTAGCAGGAGTGGGAACTTTGGAATTAGTACAGTCAGTCGAGAGAGGAGTCTAAGGACATTTTAGAGGCCAGCGTGGGAGGAAGGAAGTTGAAGGACACGGAGAAGCGGGCAGGGGCACAGAAGTAGAACGCAGAGTGACAACCAGCCGTCGGGGGAGCTGAGAGTTCCGAGAGCAAAGGTTGGCATCAGGTGTGAAACCGAGCAGGCACAAACCCACGCAGTGAACTGAGCTGAGGGGAGGGAAGGACTGGCAGAAACGTGGAGCCACCCAGGCCGATGAGACGTAGTGGGGACAGAATGGACGGCTTGGGAAGTACGTTGCTTTCATAAATAAGCTGGGGATGGGAATCCACAAGTTTTGTCTTCAGTTTTGAATATTAGTGGGACGTGGTGACACATACCTGTAATCCCAGGACTGGGAGGCAGAAGCCAGAGGATCAGAGAGGTTCTTGGACTAACCCGGGCTGCATCAGACCCTGTCTAACCCCTTCCCCCACCAGATTTTTTTTTTCTGTTTTACCCCAGTATCTTTCCTTTCTCTACTGAGCCAGGTCTCAGGACATGAAGTTTGGAGCTGCTGTAATCCCCTTAAAAGATGAGTCAGTGAGCCGAGTGGACACCGAGGGCCTGTCCACTGCAAATTTTAAGCCCTAGGTTCCAGGTGTCTCTTGATGGCTTGGTGGACTTGCTGCCGATCTGAGATCACCTTCCTTCGGTCTTTTGTTCATTTCATATTCAGTCCCCAGAGTTATTCAGGTTACTCCCCAACCCTCCAGACAGGGTTTCTCCATGTAGCCCTGGCTGTCCTGGAACTCACTCTGTTGACCAGGCTGGCCTAGAACTCCGAGATCCGCCTCCCGAGTGCGGGGATTAGAAGCGTGCACCACCGTGGCTGGGCATTCAGGTTACTTTTCAAACAAGATCAGGGTACCCACCCATAACCTTTTCAGGATGTTGACACAAGCTGCCTGTCCAGTGCTGTCCTGGGAAAGTTGTTTCTTCTCACATCATGTCTAAGCTGTTTGCTTCTACACCCCCCGCCCACACCCCCAGTTTTCCAATCTGTTCATGACACTCATTGCATTTGGGCTTCTCTTGACTACTTTTTAAGACTCTTCCTTCTTAGGTTGCCCCTTGCACAGGCCGGGTACTTCGTTCGCAGTCACCTCGGGATGCCTCCACGTGTGCCTGCTGGGTACTTATGCAATAGCTCCCTTGCAAATCTCTCTTTCCTTTCGACAACTTGACCAAATTCCAGAGAAAAGTATGTGTAAATTCTAGGGGAAAGAATGCCATCTGGAGTTTTGTTTCATACTAATATCAAAATGAGCAAACTGGAAACCCTAGGGAGATTTGCTGCCTAGTAGATCAGTAGGGGTAGCAACCTTGGTGAAAAGCGATTGAGAGAGCTGTGGGTGTGTCTTGGTTGGGAGGCTTGCTTGGCTGGACTTCACCCAGAGAGACGGAGACTAGACTTCCCCAATCTTTACTTCCACGGAAAGTGACTAGTTTGTTTAAACACTCCAGATTAGTTTTTTGTTTGCTTTTGTAATACTGGAGACTAAACCTACAGTCTCACACATGCTAGGCAGGTCCTGTGTTGCTGAGACACACCTCTAGACCCCCTTTGACTTTTCAGTTTAGGAAAAGATCTAACTAAGTTGCCCAGACTGGCCTTGAACTCTCTCTTTAGCCCAGGCAGGCCTTGAACTTCCAATCTTCCTGTTTTAGCCTCTAGAGTCACTGGGATTAAAGGCCTGCACTACCAGGGCCAGCTTTAAGATTCTTTGAAAGAGTGATGGCCATAGACTTCAAGCCTAGCCTGTGAACCTGGGTTACAGAACAAGGCGCGCATGCACGCATGCACGCACACACACACACACACACACACACACACACACACACACAATGGCCATGACTACTTCTCTTTGGGTAACAATTGCAATCGAGGGTGCATTTTCATTTTGTGTAGGTTACTGCTCCAAAGCAGAAGGGAGGCATAAGGAACCGATCTTTGTAAAGACTCATTCATGACAAGGCAGTGAATGAGTGCCTGACTATGGATTAGGAATGGATAGGAACAATACCAGCACTTTAGCAGTAGGCTACTTCAGAGTTGCTCAATGAATTAGTGCCTGGAAAGGACTTAGAAACTCATCTGGTGTATCGTGAATGCAATGGGAGATTCAGTATCACAGTGACTCCCTCCCTGCACTGATCGAACTCTGACAATACGAGGTTGATTATTCATGGGGTTATAGCAAGCTCTTTTACTTTCAGATTTTTTTACTTTCAGATGGTGCCACCCACCATCCAGCCCCAGGCTTATGACTATCCTTTGAAGCAAACAAAATCCAACAATAATAATTACACCACAAATAAATGTGTAATTATCACATCCACCCTGTCCCCTTTGTGCAACTGGAGAGTGCTTCAAAGTATCCGTGTGCTTGTGGCTTTACATCGTTTCCGTCATCAGTCGGAGGGGTGTTTGTTTGGTTTTCTCAACTCAATTAGAAGCTCTTTCTGTTGGTTCCACTTTTTTTTTTTTTTTTTTTTTTTTAGATCTTAACCTGCTTATTTTATTCATTTCAAAAAGACCCTTAAGCCACTTGCTTCTTCCATTTCTCTCCATCTCCTCAGATCCCTCAGAGGTGGGCAGGCTCTAAGGACTCTGTCACCATGGCTGCCAAGATGTCAAGCTAACGGCTGCCTTCCAGCTTTCCAGCTGCTTCCGTCCCCAGAGCCCGGGAAGCCGTCAGCCTTTGACCTTAGCCTCTACACCTTGGCTAACCTGTTGCCTTGGCCAGAATGTGGCAGCAGCTTTCTAACCTATGATGCTCACAGCACATTCCCACTGAGAGGGAAACCATCTTTTCTGAGGACGGCTCATGGCTAGCAATCACATTTTTTTTTTTTTTTCTTCTTGATAGAAATAGCTGTGGTTTCCCCTTACAACCGTGTAAGTTCCCCCTGGAGCTGGAAACTCCCTTCTTGGTTGTAGCTCTTTCTTCTGACCCAATATGCAACTTTGGGAAGTTAGCTTGAACTTCTGCACCTCCAGTCACAAAAAAAAAAAAAAAAAAAAACCCCACTGTGGCAAGGGGCCAACTGGAGGATGTAAAGGTTTAGGGAACGATTTCTTTTTGGAGGTACTTAGAGGCAGGGATTTACAAATGCCTCTGGAAAGAATAGTCATTTAGGGAACTACCGACTCATTTAGATGGTTGCTTTTTAAACTATGTATTCAAAGATAATCCTGTGACACCCACATCTCCACACCCCAACACTACAATGTCTTTAAAGACGTGAGTTTATTCATTCCCATTGCTAACAGCGGCCTTCAGCTTGGATCGACAAGGTGGCTATGCTGTGGCCCCCTCTCCTCTTCTTACGTGCTGTAGACTTTTGAGAGGCCTCAGGTAAACAAGGCAGAGGTGTGCTGTGGAGATGTCATCATTATGATGACTATGACTGTGCTTGCTGTCTGAGGAAACAGGAAGTGAAACTGCCCACTGATAAATGTCTGATCCTATCTCCTCGATGGGGCCTACAGGTAGAGAAGCCAGCCGAACCAAACGCAGCCCAACCACAGGCTGTAGCAACTTCCAGTGTTGGGTGTGGAGACGTGGGTGTCACGGGATTATCTGTAAACACACAGTTTTCAGAACCATTTGTGATCTTCCGACATCATCGTCACGCCCTCCCTTCCTCCTTCATGGGATATCTTTGGGGCACGTCCCTAATACTTCCTGCCCTATTTCCTAGAGAGCTTCTTGTGGCTCTCCAGAAGCCCATGATTGATTTTCATGATTTGATTGGTTCCCGGGCACGTACCTTCCCTACCTAGGTCAGGACTGAGCCATCCACCATTCTTGTAACCCCACAGCAGACATACTCCATCGGTCTGAGTCTTTCTTCCCTCTCCCTTCAGGAGGCCATGCTTTCTTCCGGCCTGGCTGCCTGACATTCCATCTGCTTGGGTGATCGCTTGTATCCTTTATCTCTTTCAGGAATAGATTGTGAATAAATAGGAGTCAGAAAATAGAGCATCTGGGCCAGCGTAATCACCCAAGAGCCACAGTTCAAAATCCCATTCTTACACTTATTATAGCAGTATTCATAATAGCCAGGATGTAGCAACAACCAAAATGTACACGATCCAATAAATAAAATTTAAAGACAGTGCTGTATACATAGGCTATATTGTCTTAGTCAGAATTTATATTGCTGTGATAAAACACCATGACCCAAAGCAACTTGAGGAAAAAGTTTATTTGGCTTAAACTTTCGTATCACTGAGGGAAGTCGGGGGAGGCACTTAAGGAGGGAACCTGGAGGTAGGAACTGAAGCAGAGGCCGTGGAGGAGTGCTGCTTACTAGCTTGCTTCCCATAGCTTGTCCAGCCTGCTTTCTTATAGCACCCAGGACCAAGGATCCAGGAATGGTACCACCCTCACTGGACTAGGCCCTCCCACATCAATCATTAATCAAGAAAATGTTCCACAAGCTTGCTTCAGGCTAATCTTAGAGAGGCGTTTTCTCAATTGAGGTTCCCTCTTCTCAGATGACTTGTGTCAAGTTGACATAAAATAAAAACAAAAACAAATAACAACAACAACAAACAAACAAAAACTCCCACAAAATCTTTAGCTAGTTCAGCTGACAATTCAGCTTTTTTCTTAAAAGGGGAATTTGCAATACATACAACATGGATGAAACCTGAGGGCATCATACAGAGTGAAACAAAAGAGGAATATAAATTCTGCAGATTCCACTTATAGGAGGTATCTGAAAAAGTCAAATTCCTATGATCAAAAAAATTTGATGATGATTCCCAGGGGTTGGTGGTGGGGAGAGAGAGAAGGAGAAAAGAGTGGGTATAAAGTTTCAGGCAAATAGTACCAACACACTCTCGGGGCTTCTGTACGGTGGAATCTGTAGTCACCAATAAGGTACTGTAGTAAACTTCCAAGTGTGTCAGAGGGTAGCTGTCATGTTAAGTCTTCTTACCACGATAGCATAATATGGCACGGCGTGGTAAAACATAAGCATAGTGAAACTATCCTAGAACAGAACGGGACACAGTCCACATGGAATATGTGACTTGAATGACACTCGGTACACCCGAGAAACAGTGACAGTCTTGTTCTTCCTACTATTTTTTGTGAGCCTAGACTAGGAGTCCAGAAGAGCAACCTCGGAGGTTGAGGTGGGGGCGAGGCTCACGGAGGAGAATCGACCGAGAAAGAAAAGCCACACTATGATGCTTTTGGCCACAAACTCTGGTAGCTGGATGGCACGCTCCTGGCTTTGGAGAGCATGCTAGCTAAGATGAGGGGAGACAGGACTTTGCAGAGACCCCCCTGGGCCCAGATCTCTTCATCTGGGCCACTGGAAAGCTATGGGTGACAGCCACACGTTGTGACGTTTTCTGGGGCACTGGCTGAGTCAGCTCGTGGAGCTACAACCATGTCAGACCAACAGTGATTACTCACTAAATGGGATCCATTATCATGACCTTTTAAATTTGTTTTTCTGTCGGCCATCAATCATCCTCCAGACTATTCACCCAGTAAAACTACAAGTGTCCTATTTTGTGACAGGCGTTCGGTGAGTCACCAGGATGATACAACAGCATAAATCTCAGGATAGTCTACTTCCCCAGGCTCCTTCCTGCCAGTTTACATTTCTATTATCTTCTGTCCCCCCTGGTGTTGGGGATGGAATCTACGGTCTCCACCATTGGCCTGTGTTCTGTTATACCCAGTCATTTCTGAAAACAGAGCACACAGTAGGTGCTCTTTCATCCAATTCCACCCTACCCCCATTCTGTGAGGAGCTGGGCTCCCGGTATCTTGATCAAGGAAGGACAGGGGAAGCCAAGACCTCTCCCAGCTCTCTGTCTTGGCGAGGGAGGTCTTGACTGGGCTAGTGTTAGGGAGCTCGCTGGTCCTTAGATTCAGCAATTCTGTCTAGGTTCCCCTTCCCAGGCCCCAGGCTCCTCCACAAGCTTTCTGGGAAGCTGAAGGAAGCCTGCTGTGTTAGGTAAACAAGAACCAGATTCCTGAGCAGTGATGTGGGTGGGCACACTGGTCCAGGCGGCTGTGATCACATGGAGAGATGAAGAAATACATCTGGAGTCCCGACCTACCTGAGGAGGACCTGAGGGAGAGGCTGCCTGTGGACCTGTTTTGCTCCCATACAGTTTTCTTTGGCCCGAATTAGAGGGCCTTTCCACCAATAGGATCTTCAGATGCAAATAGCCAGCCAGCCTGTCATCCTCCGGTACTTCTCCTTTGCCTTCTCACCTCTCTCCCCGTCACATGTCCACCTCCCACCCTTGGTTGCTGCTCCCCATTCTTGTTCCTTGTGGGAGAATTCTGAAGAACATTATTGTCCTGGGAGGACAACCAGCTCCCAGGCCCCAGACTCAAGCTATGCTGGAGCTGGTACCTGTGCATAGGTGGCCAAAGCTGGCTGAGTCAGGAGGCTGGGTTTTCTTCTGAAATAGATGACTTAGGGGATAGTTTCAGCTTCTCTAAGAGATTAAGGTAGAATCTTTTGGAATTCTGAACTATCAGAATATATCAAAGGGAGAGAGAGAGAGAGAGAGGAGGGAGAGAGAGAGAGAGAGAGAGAGAGAGAGAGAGAAGAGAAAGAAGGTATTAGAAGGAAACCATTTCTGTGGTTTCCTATACTCTTAGTATGGCAATCTAGAGAACAGCCTTACCTTGGTCCTCATGGCAGAAAGCTATGAGACACCACACCAGAACGACGGCCAGGCTTCAGGCTCAGTAAGGATTGCTGAAGGCTGACTTGGTTGGAGAGTTTCCAAGTGTCTGTACTCAGTACTGTAAAGGGGGCCACTGCTGAGTGCATTGGTTCAGGAAGGAGGAGGATGGGTCCATGGTCTTTGCAGGCCTGGAAGGCTATGATCTGTCGTGTAACGGCTAGGAGGGACCCCTGAAGACCTGGGAGGTTACAGGAGCAGCCCATCTGGGCTCTCTGTTGGTTGTCTTTGTACTTGGAGTAGATAGGCCAGTGTCAGGACCCCAGAGACTCAGTGTCCTCCAGGTGCCAGACGTTGCCACTGTTTTCCACGCATGTGGAGGGACAAGAGGGAGCTACTGTTTAACAGGTGTAGGATCTCAGTTTTGGAAAACAAAAATGTTCTGCAGATGGATAGCAACAGTAGTCGCACAACAGTGTGGATGTACTCGATGTCACTGAACTGTGCATTGTAAAACACCTAAAATGGTGAAGTTTAGAGGCTAGGGAGATATCGTTCAGTGTGTAAAGTGACTGCCACAAAAACACGAGGACCTGAGTTCAGATCCCCAGCACCTACCCAAGAAAAAGGTGGGCGTAGTGGTGTGTCTGCTTTCCCTGGAGCTTACTGGTCAACCAGCTTAGCCAAACTGGTGAACTCTATGTGAACAACCAGGACACACTGAGAGGCCCTGTGTCCTGGTTGGTTTTTGTTGTTAACTTGACACAACCAACGGTTGTCTGGGAAGATGGAGTCTCAATGGTCAGATTGCCTATATCAGACTGGCCTGTGGGCTGTGTTTTGTGGAATGTCTTGATTATTGAGATGGGGGGCACAGTGTGAGTGGTGTCATGTCTGGGAGGGTGGTCCTGGGTTGTGTGGGAAAGAAGCTGAGCACGGCCAGAGTCAGCAAGCCAATGAGCAGCATTCTTCCACGTCTCCTGCCTCCAGGTTCCTGCCTTGAGTTCCTGCCCTAACTTCCCTCGACGATGGACTGTAACCTGCAACATGAAATCAACCCTTTCCTCTTCTGGTTGCTTTTGGTCATGGTTTTTATCAAAGCAACAGAAACCTCCCTGGAATAGAATACCTTGTCTCAAAAAGTAAGGTGGAGAACAACTGAGGAAGACATTTGATGACCTCTGAACTCCACTCACGCATACATGTACATGCACACCTATACACACATGAACACCTACCTACATACATTATGAGTATCTTATTCTCTCTGTCTCTCTCTGTCTCTCTCTGTCTCTCTCTCTCTCTCTCTCTCTCTCTCTCTCTCTCTCTCTCTCTCTCTCTCGTGTGTGTGTGTGTGTGTGTGTGTGTGTGTGTGTGTGTGTGTGTGTGTAAGCCCTCTAAAGGCACTGGAAGTCATCTGGCTCCTCTATTTGATGATAAGTGCATCATACACTTGGTACTAACTGGTGCTCAGTCAACGTTGGTTGCTTTGAAAGGGGTCATGGAGTCCATAGGAGACAAAGATATAAGTATCAGGGTGAAACCATGTGCCCTGTAGGGATATTCCGCTGTCATTTGCACCTGTGACTGCCCCAGTGGAGGAGGCCACCAGAATCACTGAATGCCCCTCTAGGAATGAGGGACTTGTCTGCAGCAAGAACTTGCACAAGAAGATTCCCTTTATGATGTAATAAGGCATCGGGAGTTTTGGGAACTTGGTTTGTAAGGTCATTCACCTGGGTGTATGGTGGTGTAGACGTGGCCTTAGGACAAAGGGATGGATTAGGTCCTCAGACGTCCCTTTCATTGGGAAATATGGGGGGAGGGAAACTTCTCCTCTACCTCTGTCACTGGATGACAGAGACAAAATAGCACGAAGCACAGGTCCAGCAGCCCTGATCTGGAAACCCGAGACTTTTTGAGCAATGAGAGGATGTTCTGAAGTGTTAGGATTTGGAATATTTGGGATCTTTGGATTAGGCATGTTCAGCTAGTGAGTCTCAAGCATTTTGGATACGGCTATGCAATCCGTTTGTCTGTCTGTCCACCTGTCTCATACGTGCCTCTTGTATTAGGTTCTTCCTCACACACTTACAAATGCTCCAAGTTCATGTTCATTGCTTCCTGACCCTCTTCTTCACCTTTAACACTGTCCTAGGTGGAAAGGCTCTGGGCACTTAGTGCTTTCCAGCTTCAGACTGTTTCCTTCCCTTGAGTCACACAAGAGGCCAGCAGGTGTAAGGTGGCTGGACCACTTCCATGAGCATCTAGGATCGCAGGCTCTGACCCATGCAGAAACAGGGAGGGTGGGAATGCTGGTCCTTCGCCCTCTGGTTGGCTGATGACGTTAACTAACTGGTGTATTAGTTACCGTTCCTTCAGTGTTATAAAATACCTCAGACAATATAAAAGGAGGGAAGACTTATTTTGGCTCACAGTGTTGGGGTTTTGAGTCTGTTGTAGTTGGGCCTGTTGCTTTGGGGTCTCTGTTAAGTACCTCATGTCAGGAGGACATTCATAGCGGAGACCCATTCACTACATGTCCAGAAGGAAAGAGGAAGGAGAAGAGACCATGCCCCACCATGCCCTCTGAAAGCACACCCCCAATGGCCTAACTCCTCCTATTAGGCTCCACCTCCTAAAGGCCCAACACCTCCCACAATCTGATAACACACAGGGTTGGGGGGACAGGGGATGGAGGTGGGGCGGGGATGGGGTGGGGGAATAACATTCAAGATCAAAATTGGTCATCAGTTTTTTGAGTGACAGTGTCTTCAGTGGCGAGAGTAGCAGAAATAGGTATTATTCCAGAGTGTAACTGAGAAGGTAGAACGAGACGATTCTTTTTATTGTTTTCATTGTTGAGACAAGTTCTTACCCTGTAGCCCATTCTGTCCTGGAACTCATTATGTAGCCCAGGATGGCCTCAAATTTGTAGCAATTCTCCTACCTTGGCCTCCTGAGTGTGAAAATTACAGGCGTGAGCCACAATTTCTAAGGCTGTGTGTGTGTGTATGTGTGTGTGTGTGCGTGCATGTGTGCACATGCACGCTCTGACACTGAACTGCATCCCCAGCAGAATGAGATGATTCTTATGAAAGTATCTGTCATATCAACAACAGTTCACATTGACAGAAGCCAATCACTATGTGCCAAGAACAGCTCAAACTATCCTTCTTGTACTGAATCAAGGGAATAACATCTCCTTATCATACAAGGCAACACTGAGGTGTGATTGGGATTCGAACCCCTGGATTTGATTCCACCATATTCGGCTACCTCAAATATATGTTCTGTGGTGAAGCTGTTCACCATTGTATCTTTAGGAAACCTCCACCGGTACACACTCACACACATCCTCTCTAACCGTTCTGCCCTCCTTCCTCCCTCTGTTTACAAGTGACAGAATACCAGGCATCACCTGGTCACCAGCAAAGACCCATGCATCCCTTTCATTGACCCACCCTAGTTATATTCCTGGATGGCGAGTTCCGTTTTCTCTTATTTCTTCCCCAACACATTATCCAGGCTGTATATTCACCTGAGTAGCAAGGGGTGTACAAGGTACGTGATAAATAGAGGGCGGAACCCTTGATGCCGGAGCCTGGGCTGGATCTACTGGAATGCAGGTAGACTCTTGCCAGCCTGTGTGTCTGGGACATAGAGTTTGGTCTCATTAGGCTGGACCTGGCTATGCTGTTGACTTGCAGAGGCGAAGTTTCTGTTCCTCTTCGGGTTCTTCCTCTTTCTCTTTCCATTCCCGTTCTTCACAGCTGCTCCAGCTGCTCCTTGTTGTTGTGGCTTCAACCGACAAAGACTGGGGTGCAGATAAGGGTATACTGCCAGTGGGGGAGCATAGCACTTCCTCCGCTAGGAGGTTCTCCGGGAAGGCACTGTGGAAAGGGAGGATGGGAACCACCGGGGACTACTATTTTGAAGTTGCTTTCTGGGTCAGAAATTTCTGCTACTAACGATTCTTATGTATTTGTCGTTGTTTTGCTTTGGAGAATTTCTCATTTTACCCATGAAATTTAGTCCTGTGGCTTGAAGGTGGCTTGGCTCCTTTTGTCATCCAGTCGTGACAGGGGTGAGTCCACTGAGACCTGATCTGTCGTACTAGCCACAGACCCAAAGCTGCTTCATCTGTGTGCACCTGCATTTCAGTCAGTCAGTGGGGGGCTCTATCTTGCCCAGAGAAGCTCTTTGAACGTTCTAAGACACTGGCCTCTGTGGATCTCCACTCTACATCATCCACTCTGCACACCACATCAGAATAAAATGGGAAACTTTCACTCCTTGGTGGTTTGAATTGGGGGTTAGGGAAGTTTGTTGGAAAGGTACTGTCCTTGGCTCCTGGAATGGTTCCAGCCATGCAGATTGGCATCGACCTATTCTATAAAGACAGAATAGGCCAAGATGAAAAGAAGTCTGTGAGATTTAAAGTGGATCCAAAAACGGGGTTACAGCCAATACTTGTTTAGGGTAGTCTTGCTTAGGAATGGAAGAACCATGTCTTAGACATCAAGGGTATGTGGATGGACATGAGGGCAATTTGGCTGTGACACCTGGATATTCATCACCAGAGCTGATTCTGTTAATCTGGATGGCTAAAGGGGTACCCCCATTCCTCCCTCATCACTCCATGTGTATCTCTCTAGGGCTGTATATTGGTGAAATTATTAAGGCCACTCCACGTAGTTAAAAGGAGATTTATTTAATGGCGTAACTTACAAGTTAAGGGATAGGTAGGTCACGGGGTCTGGGGAAGGTGTATCGCAGTCCAGCGGCGTTCTCTGGAGCTCTGCTTGGCCCACCTCCACCGTCCAGGGTCCCAGAACCGAGTGAGAGCACCGCCCATCCAGATCTCAGGTCTCCAGGCGCCTCCCTTGGCCCCGCCTTGTAGGCGTGACAGTTGCCGAAGTCTTAATGGGGGTTGGAACTTCCAGATCAAAGCTGGAATGGCTACCCACTACATCTGTATGCTCCATCAAAAAGGACAGTGCCTTCTATGGAGGAGGACCACTCTTTGGTTAGTGATACACAAGTAGCTGTGCTTTCCTGCGGGAAGCTCCAAACGGCTCTCAAGAAGGCTGTGTGGGAATATGTCTATTCATGATTTACATAGGAGCTGTGAGCGTGGACTGTGGGTCAGAAAGACTTGGTTCTGACCTTTGCTAGAAGAACAACCCCAATGAAGTTATTTCTCTAGAGCTCAAACGTTCTCATTTATATGATAGATACTTGTGAATAACAGCATATACCACACAGGTCTGTGTAATAGGGTAGATCTGGCTGTAATAGAAACACCTAGAACACGAGACTCTCCAACAAGAAGGACATTCATTTGTTTTCTATATGAAGGTCTATGTAAGTGGTTTAAGACTAAAATGGTTGGTCTGTGTTCACTAGGACTCAGGGTCTTTGTGTTTTTACCTGTCACCTTCAAACTACAGCTTTCATTTCCATGACGCAAGAGAGAGTTTCATTCTAGCTAGCAGGAAAGAGAAAAGAGGAGGGAATTTTTTGTGACACTATTCTAGAGATACAACACTACACTAGAGTGTAGTAACAAACCTCTACTCACCGCAAACAGGGAACCAATGACAGACCAAAGTGAGGGTACCAGCTGAGTCCAACGTGGTGAATCAGTGAGTTTTATTGGGGTTACATACAGAAATATGGGCAAGGGGTTGCTACAGGAGCAGAAATGACTCAGACACAACTGTGTCTCCAGAGCCCACCCCGGTATGGTGGCAGCTCATGAAAGCTGGAAACAGAGTTTGTTTATCAGCCTGCAGGTAGCTCAACAGGCTGGAGAGCATCCTTCTCAGGTTGTTCAGTTGGTCTGAACTCCTTCCAGGAAGCTGGGTGGGGCTCTGTTTCTCCCAGGTAGCTTGGCTGGCCTGAGCCTCTTTTAGGTAACTTAGCTTGTCTGATAGTGGTCACAGCAGTCTTTATAGCTACCCATGCTTGGGGGCCTATTGCATCAGGGAAGTTTTAGGGACTTCCTGGAACCTTTGAATTGTTTACTTCCTGTCTTGAGGAGCTCCCCTGCATGAGAGAATGTTTCACTTCCCTTTAAAACATCCTATTGTCTCATCCTCATTTTAACATCCTGTGTTTTAAGGAGAGCTCCTCCAAGTTGGGCGGTTTTAACCTCAGAGGGAACTCCTCCACAAGGAGTTTCGTGGGTAGAACTAAATCTTACAAAGGAGCCAGCTATAACAGAAGTGGAGGAATTAGGAGATGAGATTTGTGTCTAGACAGGCATGTGCTAACTAGTACATCTCTGTCACTGTCAAAGGGGGAGAATAAAATGGTATTGACTAGTTAAGATGACTAGCACCCTCCGTTACAGACATTTGTGAGATTTAAACACGGCAATCCAAGTTGAGAGAAACCCGAACAATAGCTGGGTATAGAGTCATCACTCACCGGTTGTTCCCATTGCCATCTTCATCCTCTCTGAGAGATGGTGGAGGATATTTCACAACTATGACGATGTGTTTCCTTATTTTAACTGCATCTTGCTGATAAAGTAATCCCCGGCGGCTTCTCTTCTTTTAAAAGAAGTTTCACCTTTTATATCGTTTTTTATTTCATTTTGGTTTGTTGGAGACAGAGTTATGCGTTGGATACCGGGCTGCCCCGAAACTCACGATGCAGCCTAGAGTAGCCTCAAACTTACGTCAATCCTCCTGCATCCTCCTCCTAAGTGCTGAGATGACAGATTTCAACCATGCCGTCCGGTTTTTAAAGATCCCTTTAAACATGTCCTCAGAAAGGGAAACTGTGTAAGCAGGAAAGCAAGGCAAAGGTGAACAGAGCATGCAGGTGATGGTTGTCTCGGGTAACACACACAGGGATGGGTTGAAGGGTCGTCTGGGAATCATCTCTTTAGATGCATGTTATTGTCCAAGTCCTAGTTTGTGTTTTGGGTAGTGGGTCCACAGGTGCCTATGACATTATTAAATAACGATAACCAAATAAAAACAGAAACACACAGACCAATGATCCAATAACAAACATGTGCCATGAATCTGGGACTACAACAGATGTAATTCTATATACTTTTGGTCCTTAAATTATCTTCATGTATACTATATTATCTGATGTATGCATTTGCATGTCAATACAAATCATACTTTGTTTTGTAAATAGATTTCTAACAATTTCTTTTTTTGTAATGCTTTGCTGGGGCTCATACTCAGGGCTTTGCACACGATAAGCATATACTCTCTTACTGCCCTCCAGCCCCAGCCTGACTTCCAGCTTCTGAAGTGCTTTTGGACATCCTTAACAACTCTCGCTTGAGCAGCTCACTGCAGATGACTGAAAGCTCAGTGGGTGACAAGCAGGACTCTGGGTTTTAGTTTGTCCTTATGATATCTCTACAATGTGGGTACAGCAGATGTTATTTCCACTACTTTTTAGACAGGAAAGAAGAAATTGAGGGACTTTCGTGAGGTCACATGGCTAGCCAGTGTTAGAATCGAAGGCTCTGGGTCTCTTTGTAGAGTGCCTTTCCTGTGGCTCATCCTACTGTCCGGCTGTTCATTGGTTACTCATTTACACTGTCCTGTGCCGGATGTCTTGTCCTTTTGAGTTGTGTTCACATGAGTGTACTTTTGGGGTGTGTATGTGGAATATGTGTCTTAGCTGTTCCTGTGTGTTGCCTAGGTGCATCTGGCCTTTGTAACTCCAGCAGAAACTCCCCACTGGATTTCTGGGATCCATTGGTCCCAGGACCTCAGGTGTAGGCACTGTCCCAGAATTCCCCTTACACAGGAAGGCAGTTCAGTATCAGGAACAGGTTGCTAGGCAATGGGAACGGAGCAAGAAGCAAGGAAGCAATGCTTGAGGACCGGTGGTGTTTAATATCTCCTGAGAACTGATGCTGTCTGTATGCCCTGTGAAGAGTTATCATAGATGCCATCTCATTTGCTTGTTACTCAGTTATGAATGGAAATGTTAAGATTTTTCTCATTTTTCCAGATAGAGGTGCTTACGCTACCTTACTACGACAATTGGATCTTGCTTGCTTCTAGTTTGTAGTTTCCCACAGTGCCTTGCTGCCTCTGAAGAGCTCATTCTCTTCCCAGCCTCGTGGAAAGACAGGTGACCGCTGAATGCCAACAAGAAGTCCTGGAGCCCCCCCCCCCCCCCCCCCTGTGGTGGTGCAGGGCAGCACAGAGCTGAGGGAGTTAGGATGGGAGCCCCTGAGGACTTCTCCTCCTCATTCCTGTGATCCTTTCTCGGTTCCTGCATCTTCGTGGTCTCAAGTAGTGCCCTTAAAAAGTCAG
Source organism: Peromyscus eremicus (assembly GCF_949786415.1). Lineage (NCBI taxonomy): Eukaryota > Metazoa > Chordata > Mammalia > Rodentia > Cricetidae > Peromyscus > Peromyscus eremicus. The sequence continues at coordinate 61,610,723 of NC_081431.1, forward strand.
GGAAACCGGGAATTGTCTAGCTCCGTCTTTAGGGGTAGAAGGAGGCTATGCAGCTGCAGACCGAAGTGAGTTAATCTGCCTTCTATCCCCAGGGCCCCCTCTGCCACACAGCTGACCCAACTACTGTGTCTTCCCCACCAGACTAGGATTATCACCATCTGTCACCACAGGGCTGAGCACAGAGCACTGAGCACAGTACTGGAGCCAGTGCTTCCTGAAAGGGGACCAGTTGTCTCCATGGTCCATAGTGAGTTTTGCTGGATCCTGAGAGGGTGACTGTAGTCCTTCACCTTTTCGTCTCTGCCTTCCTTGAGACAAGCATCGTCAGAAAATCTGAACAGGGAGTAGACACCAGCAAAACCGCCTTACCCTCCTGGGCTATGTATCCCAGGCCATTTGCTCAGGACAGGGCCCCAGCTCCAGAGTTTTCCTGGGACACATTAGAGACTCGGCGGCGTGGCCATGGGTCAGAACGCACCTCTAATGTGTCGATATCTGTGAGTACACTGGAACTGTGTACCTATTTTGCTCCTTCGTCTCATTTCTCAACCACTCTAACAGTCAAACCCTTGTGGATCTCAGCTATGCTATTGGCCAGTTAGGTCCCTTTTCCTCAGAGACTTGTACTAGAACTAGGTTGCTTCAGAAATCTCACCGTTTGTAGCCTCAGGGATGAATTCCCCAAACTCTAGAACCATTCCCCCTTGCTATATTAGCTCCATAAATTCGAAACACAACGAAAAGGTATATATAGGAGAGGCGTGAGGTTTGTGGGTGTTTTGAGATAAAGCCTGCCTTTGTTGCTCAGGCTAGCCCTCTGAACTGTCATCCTCCCGTTTCAGCCTCCTGCACATAGCTGGGATTACAGGGGTCTGCAGTGCCCCATCCCTTTCCCATCTCGGGTCATTTTGGATTTACATTAAAAATATGTTCATAGCACAGTAACTAAACTGTCCATGATTACACAACAATACATTTTCACTGAAAAACACAATCCATGAGAAAAAAAAGTGTAAAACACCAAGCATGTTATGGAAATCGTGACTATTGCCTGGCACCTGATCCTAAGATGAATAGCCTCGGTAACCCCAGCACTACCCCAGTACTCCCCATATCCCAGGGTCCACGCAGGCAAATTTTTACCAGTATCTGTTTCTTTCAAAATACACCTCCTCTCCAAATTCTCCGAGCAGCTGGAGAACTACAGATTTTGTTTGAATTATCCTGCTGCTTTTCTTCTGCGCTCCCCCTTCCCTTTGCCTGGCCCTGGTTAAGAACTAGGATTTCTCCGTGCTCTCTCCCTGACTGCCGGCTAGCAGTCCCGGCCAACCAGGTCCCTCTGCTCTCCCGCCGCTGGACATCCTCCCCTTTAAGGCCCACCCCTCCCCCATGCCCACGCCTCCTCTCCCCCCCAAGCCCCACCCTCGATCCTCCCCTTTAAGGACTAGCCCAGGACGCCGAGCTGCCTGTGACGCGGCCGCCGCCCCCGGGCTGCTACTTCTCGGCGCGGCGATTCCCCCCCGGCCGGGCCCCGCCGTCCCGCGTTCCCCGGAGCGCACGTCTCCGGGGGGAGGGAGCAGGGCTGGTGGGCGCCCGCGGCGCACAGCGGGACCCACGGGGCCCCGCGACCCGCCGAGCCTGGAGCCGGGCCGGGGCGGGGCAGCCGGCTCCAGCCCGGAGCAAACTTCGCCGCCGGGCGGGGCGTGGCGGGGACCCGGGCCCGAGCCGGAGGAGGGGGCGGCCGCGGCCCCCGCCTCGGCGCGCGAGTCTCCCGGCACCATGCTGTCGGGCTCTCCCGGCCAGACCCCGCCGGCGCCGTTCCCCAGCCCGCCGCCGCCCGCCCCGGCCCAGCCGCCGCCGCCGCCGTTCCCCCAGTTCCACGTCAAGTCGGGCCTGCAGATCCGAAAGAACGCCATCACCGACGACTACAAGGTCACCAGCCAGGTGCTGGGCCTGGGCATCAATGGGAAGGTGCTGCGGATCTTCGACAAGAGAACCCAGCAAAAATTCGCCCTGAAGGTAAGTCTGGGCCGCCGTGGAACACGCTGGGATCCGGTGCAGCTTCCGGTCACCCCGCGAGTGGCCGGGACCCGAGGGGACTCACGGGGACTGCCATGTTGGGGTGTGAGTGGGATCCCTCCGGTGGCCACGCTTGGGTCCGGGACGGCCTCTACTCGCTTCACCCGGCGCCGAGGACACGGTGACCCCATCCTCCCTCCCTCCTTCCTTTCTGCGGGCACAAAAGGCCCTTTACTCATTGAGCTGGTTGGTCGTTCGGTTTGGAGAAGTTCGCTCTCGGAGCTTTACTTAACCCTGCTCCTTATTTGGGAGCCGGAAAGTGACTTCGCTCTCTCTGGCCTCACGAGGTCGGCGCGCAGTGGTGGGGCGCGTCGGCGCGGCGCTGGAGACTGGGGACCCCGCCTCCGTGCCCCGCGATTGTCTGGAACCGCCAGCGCCGGGCCTGCGATGCCGGGCAGGAGTCTGCGCCGCCGCGCAGTTTCCATTGCTCCATGCACCGTAGGAAACCTAATCTGTAAGCCAGGCTCGGCCCAGTGCTGGTTCTGCAAAGCCTACTTTGGTCCTGGTAGCTGGCGACCCGAGGCAGGAAACCTTATTCTTGTGTTTGGGAAACCCACTCCTGATCTTTCTAGGTTGAACTGTCTCTTTCTGTGTCTCTGTTTCTTTGGTATCGGAGAATGGAGATTTCAAAAGGTCTGTCATTCAGGGTCACCACGAAGTTTTCTTCTCTCAAGCGTTTCAAGTTACACCATATCTCTAAAGGTCACTTGTCAGGTTTCTTTCCCCTGGGGTGTCTCAATGATTGGAGGAGCCAACTACTTCCTGTGTTATATTTTTCTCTTTCCTTTCAGCCCACACAGCTTGCTTTGTTTCCAGCTATTATATACTACACATGAGTTATGGGTGAGACTGTTGTCATGTACAGTCAACTGGACTATAGCCCTGGTACTTTGTAGGGAGCAAGTAAGTCTCGTTTCTATGATAATGTTCTTGCTATTTTCATCCTCAACATCATATTTAAAAATAAACAAAGCTATAAGCTCTTGCTGCAGGACCTTGGTTGTAGCTTGGTGTTGAATGTTGGGGAGGAACTCTTATCCCTGCCTTGAATACTACAGTATTTGTACTCTCCACTTTTCTTTCTATCCATATTAGTAGCTAAGTGAGGAAAAGACTTGATTGGGTTGATGTGGCTCTGACCCTGGGGACTGGAGGTAAGTGAACAGTTTGACCACAGTTAACTGTATTGTTGAGGACGTGACAGATGTTCTTTCCGGGAAAGACTTCTCCCTCCTCTGAGATGCCATCTGCCTTTACCGATCAGCAGGCTGGGGACACTGGCTGTTCATTCTCTTGGATAGTTGGAACACAATATAAAGACTTCTCAACAAAAACCCTTCTCCCTTCCTGTTCTGCTTAAACACACACACACACACACACACACACACACACACACCCATCCTAGGCTGTCAGTTCAGATTTCTGGTGTAATTAACACTAGAGAAGTTTGTGTGTGTGTGTGTGTGTGTGTGTGTGTGTGTGTGTGTTTCTCCTTTGAATAGTTTTGAAAGGAAAAACCCTAGCAGCATATTAAATAATCCTCATGCTTATCCTTTCTCTAGTCAGAAGTGGGTGAAGACGGAAGACGGAGTGTGTTTTGACAGGCAGCCTGCTCCTAGGTCTTAGAAGCTGACTCAACTGTTACGTTGCAGATTTCTCATACATCTATGTGTTAAGATTTAATAACAGAGGAAGGAGGGGAGCCAAGCTGTTTGGAGGATGGCACAGATCAGTCAGCAGCATTTTCCTACCCAAATATTGGCTAAGACATAATCACAGCCGTGGGGAATCTGGTTAAAAGGCATCCCGTTTCAGTGACACGCACCACAGAGATTCCTACATTTTATACTTTAAAAACTTTAGGTGCCGAATAGTGAAATGATTTCGAAATAAGGAGCCTTTTTATGCGACAGCAAGGGCAGAAGATATAGTGGAACAGGCTGCGGTGATGACCCTTTGGATGCTAAGAGAAGATGAGACCTGTAGAGTGTGCTGAGCCCATGCCGAGGGACTCAGCCGAGTGTGGCCCAGCAGCCTGGCTCTTGTGGGGTTTTGGAAGGCTGCTGTCTTGTAGCCCCAAGATAGGATGGGAGATGAAGGCTGTTCATAGTCTCTTGGTTCTAGTAAGAAAAACCAGAGCTTTAAAAATGATCCAGAGATGGCTTAGCAGTTAGGAGCATTTGCTGCTCATGTAGAGAACTCTCTGTAACTCCAGTTCCAGGGATTTGGACACCCTCTTCTGTCTTCTGTGCTCATGTTTATATGCTTGCTGCACACACATACATGCAGCCAAAACACCCAAAGTAAAAATAAAGGACCCACCTGGTCCTGCTGCTTGCTTTATCCTCTTTGGGAAGCTGATGTTTAGATGCCTTTGGTGGGTGCTGTCACCTGGCTTCATCATCCTTCTGAGTCATGCATACACTTCCAGTCAGTGAGAAGCCAGTGGAGAGGGCATCACCATCAACACATTCATTTTGTAGATGAGAAAACCAAGGCCCAGAATGCAGGCATAACCTGCCTAAGGCAAGTGGTAACTCTTGCTGTTCACTTGACAGAGGCAGGGACTGAGCTCAGTTCTTCTGTTTGCTAGTCTTGGGCCTTTCTCTACTTGTAACTGTGGTAGTATTGACAGGCATGCAGCTGGTTGCTGTTTCGGAGTGCCTTGAGCCTGAAGAGCGGCTCTGACCTATTGGCCCATTCGTTGGCCGGAGGACATTGGTGGGTATATGTCACCTTCCAGCTGCGATTGCTAAAGTTGGAGAGGTAGTTTCTAAACCATGCCAGCAGCTCCACGGGTTTTGGATCTGTAACAAGACTGTTCTCCTCCCCCACTCCCCAGTTAGGGAGTTGGTGATAGAAATACTATTTATTATTCTTTGGAGAATCTGTTACTTCTTTGCTAGGGACACCTAGCTTCAATCCGTTTGTGTATGAGTTGGCTGTATTCCCCGTGGGTCACTTGGCTGTGTTCGGCTTCACTGTATCATGGTGACGCTTAGGTATTAGCTGAACAAATTTAATTAAAGCCCGTACTATTGTCCCGCTCGGCTGTTCAATGCTGATTAGGTGAAGCGTGTTATTGCTTTACAAAGTAGGGAATGTTGTCGTAACTTATCTCTGTTTATCTTTCCATTGCATAGACTAGAGGAAGCAAGGGCCTGTAGATCCTTCCCTTTCTCCAGTGTGCCTCCCTCACGAGGTCAGTCAAGTGCCACCGTGACGTAGCTGCCCTTGGTATCACGATGAGGAGATTAGACCCTCTCACAGTTGGCCTGGGCATGGTTGAAGGGCAACACCGGCACCCTCGCCTGCCCTGCCCCCCTGGGCAGGCCGTGTCCTCATTCTGTGTCCTCACTGGAGAGATGACTGATAGCGTGGCTGGCGGGGGGGGGGGGGCAGTATCTGGGTTTGACGTTTGCTGGATGGAAACATGAGGTGAAGAAAGTCTCATGATCATGCCACCCAGGTAGTTGGCAGGTTGTGGAGCATTCACCGTACGTTTATTAGGATAGAGGGGAGTGGCTTAGTGCCCTGTAAAATGTTGGGGGTCAGGAAACCTATTTGGAGAAGGCAGGATTAACCAATGTCGTCTAGGGCAGCATTGTCAATGTGGCAGTCACTGTGTGTGTGTGGTTGTTAGTAGTAAAGGTAGTCAACACGAAGGCATCCAGCCAAGTGAACGGTGCAGCCGGCAGCCGGAGTGTGAATGCCAGGAAGATCCATCTCTGCCATCCTTGCGGAGAAGTCTACCGGACTGTGCTGGCCTGGGGGCTAAATTGTGTGACCAGGAATAGAGGGATTCTGAAAGAGGGACATCTATGAGGATTGATGATGCCAAGGGAAGCCTTGGCTGGTGGCAGTGGGGACTTGCTGGGCCTCGGAGGAACGAGTGGGTCTGCCAGAAGTCATGACACTGGCTGTAGCTAGAGCTTAGGGGAAGAGCAGGAGACCAAGTAGGTCGGGAGCGGTGGGGCCAGAAGATCAGGAATGAACTTACCCATCTTTGGGTCAAATCAGCTTTTTTTTTTTTTTTTTTTTTTTTTTTTTGAGTCGGGAGGACTTGTGGATGTTATAAAGAAAGGCTAGGCATCATTCAAGTTGAGGTTCGTGGACTTTTGGACGGAAGGGTTGAATTTCTGCCTTCAGAGAACATTTCCCACTTTTGGAAGTAGACTCCAGGCACGTCATCCTGGTATGGTCGTGACCTCTCTCTCTACTGCAGCAGGACTCTGGGCCTCTCTGATGCAGGGTTAGAAGTAGGTTAGTTCATAGTCCTTTTTCATTTGTGAATTCTGGGCTTTCACAGAATTTGAAAACTCTATAGTTAAAATATGGTTAGGTGAGCCAGGTAGTGGTGGCACACACCTTTAATCCCAGCACTCAGGAGGCAGAGGCAGGTGGATCTCTGTGAGTTTGAGGCCAGCCTGGGCTACAGAGTGAGATCCAGGACAGGCTCCAAAGCTACACGGAGAAACCCTGTCTTGAAACACACACACACACACACACACACACACACACACACACACACGGTTAGGTGGCTGAAAGGAGGGCCGAGGACAAACCATTGTAGGGCCTCAGGGTCACATGTCTGGGAAACAGTGCTCTTTTGGAGGAGGATGAAGGCATGGGCATCTCTGATGGGAAAGACAAGGGGGATGAAGGCATGGGTGTCTCTGGTTGGAAAGACAAGGGGATGAAGGCATGGGTGTCTGATGGGAAAGACAAGGGGGATGAAGACATGGGTGTCTCTGGTTGGAAAGACAGGGGGATGAAGGCATGAGTGTCTGATGGGAAAGACAAGGGGGATGAAGGCATGGGTGTCTGATGGGAAAGACAAGGGGGATGAAGGCATGGGTGTCTCTCATGGGAAAGACAAGGGGGTGTTACCAGTGGAGCAGGCATGAGAATGGGATCAGGAGCCAGATCCTAGGTCTGGAGGCAGAGTCAAGCTCCTGTTACCCACTGGAAGCAAGATGTGAGGGGCCTGTGTCAGAGGGCATGCCAGCCAAGGTGGGGAGGCGGCAGCACCCAGGGCTGTGTAGTTTTGATATGCAGAGCAGACCTGCTTTGCTTGGAATCATGACTCCCCTTGTTTTTTTTTTTTTTTTTGGCACAGCAGCCCACACTGGCCTGCCTCCTGTGCTTCATACCCTCCGAAGGGCCATGTTGAGGTCTCCTTCTCCCTACTCCCTCACCCCCAAGCCTTTTGTGTGTTCTCTGCTTTGGATGGAGGTGAGTGGACAGGGCAGAGATGTTTGTAGGGACTGCAACTCCTCTTGATAGTTGAGTAGTAACGGACACCCTTGGTCATCTTTGTCGCCTCCTCCATCCTGCTGAAGAAGCGGCTGGGCTGCTCAGAAAGGCTCAGTGGTGTGTTCCAGCGTCTTGCTTGCTTGTGGGCAGCAGGGCCATATGCAGTGGAGCCTGCTCTTGGTATAGATTTCTTAGACTGTTGGTTATCAGTAGGGAGTGGCGCTGGTACTGAAGACCTGTGATCCTCAAACTCAGGTCCCTGGTCTCCTCACAAGTGCTTTTCACATAGCTCCCCTTGTAAATGGGGGCATTGGTAAGAAAAGAGGGCCATGCCAGAAGAGCTAGATAGTACGTGTACTAGTAAGACTGAAGTGTCTTTTCTAATCATTAGGACTGATCCCCTTAGGATCTTTAAGACTGACAGTTAATATTTTGAGGCTCAGATATAACTTCAAATATTAGTAAACAGAGATGGGCCTGTTTGTAGGGATTATATGCTAGATTAAAAAAAGTAAAAAAGACCAAACTGAACTAAACAATAATAGCAACAAAAAACAACCCTAAACTTTCAAATGCCTTGCTAACTGTGTGACTTTGAGTAGGTCGTTCACCTTCCAGTGTCCAGCTGCCTACATCTGAGAGTTGGCCTCTAGCCATCACTAGGCACACGCTGGTAGTGTGGGGTGGTAGACGAGGCCACGCAGGAGGCCAGAGGCCAAGGGTAAGACAGATACTGACTAGTTCTGTGTTGGATGGTCAGCAGTACCTGGGCCAGTGTGGATGCCCATTTGATGGGTGTAATATGTCCAGCCAACTAACAATCTCTACTGGCCGGCTGCTCTTTTCCCGTATGAAAGCTTAGAAAGTGTTTCCGCCGGCTGCTCAGCAGAGAGGATGGGCTATGTTTGCTCTTGCCTTGAAATTAGAAGAATCTTAGCGGAATGGCAGTACAAGATGGAGATGGGCCCTTGCCAGCCTCTTTGCCATTTGAAGTCAGAGGGACATTTGGAGGCCACTGTGATTGGCTGTGAAGGCTGGGCCCCCCTACATTGAGGCATCTGACTTGGGGGTAAGTATGGCTGACTTGTAGTCACAATAGTATGGCTAGCTAGCCTTTGTCTTGGCATGAGTTTCCATTCACTCGAAGGAGTACCTTTTAATCCTTCCAGTCTCCCTTATGGGCAAAGTGCTGTTCTGAGCCTGTAGATGGGGATTGGTTCCCAGAGTTGATGAGGATGTGAAGATTTCTGTGTGGGTCCACTGACCCTCAGAGAGGGCCTGGGGTTTAAGGAAGCCAGTGGAGGGGGCACATCTGGAGGAGACTGCCTTTCCTCTCCTTCCTATCTGTGCCAGGCAAGAGCAGTGGTTCGGCATGCATGGTGGGATCGTGTGTGCTAGGCTGGCCTGATTTTTTTTTTGGAGGAGGAGTGATCATGAGGTCGGGCTTGGCCTCTGGCTTTGTCGTGTTCTTGGAGACTTTATTCTGTGGTCCAGTAAACACCTCCGCATGCCAGCTGGGAGGTGGTGGAGCCTGGGACGTAGCCTCAAGGTCAACCTCTATTTGTATGGGATGTTCTCCTTCAAGATGAGAAAAGCTACATGTTGATTCCACTGGGAACTTGAGCTTTCCAGAAGGGTCATATGAAAGGGCATCTTCTTCTTGAGGGATGTCTTGAGGCGTCTCCCGTCTAGTGCCGGTTGGACTCATCTGGGAGGTGAGCATGGTGACTGCAGGTGGCAGCGCTGGGGCCGTCCGTGTAAGGAGCTTCTGCCTGAGCAGACAGGAGGGAGCTGTGCTGCTGATGCCTCTCTTCTAGTTTAGCTCCAAGATGGGTCTTTTTCTGACTGAAGCAAAGGGAGGGAGGGAACCCAGAGGAGTCTTCCCGGGTCATGCCTGTGCGGACTCCTGCTTCTTCCCTGGAGCTCCTAACCCTCCCTGTTCTTTGTGGCAGGTGATTGAGTTGGTCCCTGCACGGGCATTGTGAGTATCCTGTTGTTACTAGGAGCCTCCCAGACCATACTGACCGTTTACAGCCTGGCCTCCTGCCTTGGGCCCAGGACTGACACCTAGCCCCTCTGTCCTAGTGTCTAAAAATAAACACGCCGCCGCTGCTGCCGCTGCACTTCTCTCTTTGTAGCCAGACCCTGGTGTCCGTCCCAGGCCCTCTTGCCACACACTGAAAGGTTTGTCTCATTTTTCACCTGTGCCCTCCTTCTGTGCCCTCTCCCCTTCCAGCCTGAGCTTGGTGGGCGGTTCGGGTCAGATCTCTGTCTGGAGTGCTAAGTGATGAGCCCTGGCTGTGGCTTCTGCAGGCATCTCGAGTCACTTAGACAAAGGCTGTGAGGAGCTGTCCTGCTCATTCCCCAGGCAGGGGAGGGCCAGACAGAGGAGGCGAGCAAGTTTTAGATGGTTTTAGGCCTTCTGCTCTGTTTACCTCTGGCTCTTGCCAGTGGGTGTGAATCTGCCCCCAGTGCCTGCCCTGGCCTGGGACTGGGTGTGCTGCCCCTTTGTCCTCTTGCCTTACTCCTAAGTCACACTCTCCACCCCACGGTGTGGGGCCTCATGTTACCACATCCTGAAGTATGACCTCATTATATTGACTTTCAGGAGTAACTGGGCCCTGGCTTTCTGCGTACCTCCTTGCTGAGTTGGGCCAAGGCCCTTCAGGGCCTCCTAGCTCAGCCACCAGATAGGGTACAAAGAACAGAAGGCCTTTACCCTCTCGCTGTGGTGGCAGAGGCATCGATGGTGTCCATGGAGGCGCATCCTCTCTCTAACTGCTGGGGTTCTGTGGAGCAAAGTGAGGAAGCTGTACACATGGAGTGTCTCTTAGCTGGAGAGTCTGCGCAGGAGATCTCCTTGATGTCTACCTGGGCATTCCAGTCCCTGGACAGGTGCTGATACAAGGCAGGGCTCAGGTCCATGTTCTATGTCTGTTTCCTGGAATTAAGGTGTATTTGGGGGGGGACAGGGGTATGTGGGCTGAGTGATAGGAGCCAAGAGGTAGGACTTGGGGAGTCCTCAGCCTCCATGGAGTTAACTCCCTGGACCATGTTTCACTAACTGTCCTCTGTTCTCTGTCCTCAGGACTTCATTTGTCCTACACAATTTATCAACCATGGCCCGTTGGCCTCTGGCTGGAGGAGTTGGGTGTAGTTGCTAAGAGTTTATTTTTAGCTGTGACAGAAGGGGCCCCTGTCCTCAGAATAGCATGCTTTCTCGCTTTCCCATCGAAGCCTTCTTCCTTGGCCTCTGATTCTTAGGAGAAAGCTAGTAGACCTGTAAGGAACAGGCTCTGCAGGAGCTGGGGAGAAAAGACACTGATGGTAGGGCCTGCCCATTGCTTGCCATGCTTGGCTTCTGGAGAGCTCGGGGTATGCTGTGGGGGAGTGGAGGATGGCCAGGACCATGAGTAGTGGAAGGAACTCAGAGCATCCTAGGAATGCAGGCAGACTGGTGGAAGCCACTCATGCCCTGGTGTTGGAGAGGCTAGGCTAGCAAGGGGGTATCTCATGCCTTTCCCCGCCTCACTGTTGGCATCTAGGCCACTGGCAGGCCAAAGGCCACAGTGAGAGAGAGAGCACACTGTATCATAGTCTTTTTGTTACTGCTTCTTCCTGTGGAAAACTTTGTGGTGCCCTCCTCCCAGACTACCAGGATTACAAGCATCCATGCTGTCTCACAGAGCTGGCCAGGGATGCTCAGCGGCTTCCTCCTCTCTCCTTCCTCCTTCTGTGCTGTTAGAGGGGTGGCAGCATTCTAGATCCCTCTCCTGCATCTCACACTCTCCTCACGTCATGGACTTGATTACCATGGCTCAGATGCATGAAAGAAAGTAAGAGCAAGTGGAGGCGTAAGTAGAAAAGGAAGCAATAGAGAGAAGATGAGGCGGATGAGGGACAGTAACTCAGACAGTCAGCAGTGGAATGGAGGTCTTTCCCTTCCGCTCCTTGGTGTGTTCCTGGGGATCAGTTTGCCTGAAGCCCAGCTCTGATCCTGTAACTCCCCCATTGGGTTGCTTCTGCCTGCTAATTAGAGTGATCTAGCCAGATGACGCCAGGTCTGGTCATGACCACCCTCCCCCACGTTGGAATGTTGACTTGTTTTCTGCCACAATCCCATTCCTTTGCATCACTCTCTCTGTGTCTTCCTTGTCCCCCTCTTTCCCATTCTAACTACATCGACTTTTTCTGTCCCCACAAAGGGGTCTTTCCTGAGGTCTTCAGGTCCAAATGAGTCCTGAAGCGGAGGCATAGCGCAGTAGCAGAGCATGTGCTTAACATGTATGCAAAGGGCCCCGGGTTCAATCCCTGGAATTCTTTCTTACCTCTTCCTCCCCCAAAAAGGAAGCCAAAGAGACCCTTACCTTCCCTGTTACTGGACTTCTTAAGTGAATTTCTCCATGTGCAAGATATACTTGGTTCAGTATTAGACTAGATGGTTAATTCCTTGGAAACTTCCGTCTTTGCTTTTTTTGGTGTCATCTTTTTTCTTTTTAGAAAATTTATAGAATACATTATTATGTTTATTTTGTGTGAGTTCATGCGTGTGTGTGGGGGCAAGTCTTCTTCCACCTTATGGGTTCTTTGGGTTGAACTTAAATGATCAGGTTTGTCCGCGAACACCTTTACCCATGGACCCTGTCACCAACCGTAGCCTCTTATCTCAACATCGTGACTTGATGCTCTCATTAAAAACAAAGTTCAGGATTGGCTGCACGGTAGCACTCAGAGCGGGACAGTGCTGGCTGGGCTCTGGGGTATAGCTTGGGGTATAGTAAAACCCTCCCTGTCAGTGTGTACCCCTGACCTGTCTCCCGACAGCTGCTCCATCCACTCAGATCCGACTCGAGGAGGTGCCGTGTGTTTCTGTTCATGTAATTCTCAAGAATTAATGCTTCTCCCTCTCCTCTTCCCTGCTCTAGGCCCCCTCCCCATTTTCCTCCCTTGAAGGAGACCCTCCTGTCCTGTGGAGTGTGCCAGCTCTCTTCCAGTTCTTGGCTAGCTCTAGACCCACAGTGGACATAGATACAGGCTGGTGTTTCTGTCTGCTGGCCTTGTGCCTGTGTGTTGCAAGACAGACCTGTTTCGAGCGTCAGATTGACGGGTCTGAGGTCAGCTCTGAGTCTCATGGGGCCACTTGTCCCGTGTCCAGCAGCTTGCATAGGAAAGAGGACCTGAGCAACCTGGTTTCCAGCTCCGGGCCATGTTTGGATTTCCCTCAGTTTCTCCGTTTGTAAGGCAGAAGGCTCAGACTTGATTAGCAAAGCTTGTGCACTGAATGCCTTTCCTTCAGTTTTCCATGCCGGGAAAATGACGAGGCTAGGGACGGGAGGGTCACCTGGTCCAAGGGGAGGCGCTGTACAGGAGCCATCCTCCACCAGGTTTTTCTCCGTTTTTTGTAGGCCAGTGTTATTTTATCCTCCTTGGCTGCAGTATTTTTATTCACTCACCCAGTGTTTGTAAATGTTTGTTTTCCCCCATGATGCCTCCTGTTTTCCCTGCTGACTGGCCATCAGGGTGCCCAGATGGCTGGATTAGCCTGGAATGGGAAAGTAGTCATTGTCATCCCCTTGGGTTTACCCCCCTCTTGGAGTCTCTGCTGTGTGAGACAGAGGAAGTCGGAGACTTGGAGTGTTTATTTGTTCTTGTTGTTTTAGCAGTGTGGGCTAGACCCTGAATTGCTAAGCAGGGTTTGCTTTACGGTATCCTTCATCCCCAAACCCCTAGATTCAGAATGACTTGCTATTTAAGGAAATTAATTAGGTTTGATAAGATGGCTCACCGGGTACCCTGCTGCCAAGCCTGACCTGAGTTGATCCTCAGGACCCACGTGTGTGTTGTAGCATGTGTGTGTCTTACCCCCCACCTCCGTAAGATGTAAGCAATAAGAAAATTAGCAGTGCTAAGAATGACTTTTGTAGAGCCACATGCTGGCTTTGATTCATACAGTACCCTTCTGTTGGAAGCTCAGCTGCTCCCAGGTCTCTTGAATTAATAACAAGTTCTTATGGAACAGATGTGATGGATGAGGCATGCAGCTGATGCTGTGTGCACCCTGGTTAGTCCTTGCAGTGGATAGGTACAGTGGGTGAGGCATGCAGCTGATGCTGTGTGCATCCTGGTTAGTCCTTGCAGTGGATAGGTACAGTGGGTGAGGCATGCAACTGATGCTGTGTGCATCCTTGTTAGTCCTTGCAGTGGATAGGTACAGTGGGTGAGGCATGCAGCTGATGCTGTGTGCATCCTGGTTAGTCCTTGCAGTGGATAGGTACAGTGGATGAGGCATGCAGCTGATGCTGAGTGCACCCTGGTTAGTCCTTGCAGTGGTACTGTAAAGTAAAAGTCTTTTCTACAGAAGATGAAACATGTTCAGAGTAATTAATTCATTAGCAGTTATTGAACACCGAGTGCTAAGCATTATTTTAGGTTCTGTATGAAGCAGACAAAACTCAACCTCGTCTGCAGAGAGCTTGTGTTCCTGTAGGGGAAGACAGAACACAGTAATTAGATGATACGGCTTGTCAGGTAGTAGCAGGTACAAAGGAGAAAATAAAAAGGGAGGAGGCTCTGAAATGCCAGGAGTCAGTCAGTCTCTGTCCCCGTGTGTGTGTGTGTGTGTGTGTGTGTGTGTGTGTGTGTGTGTGTTAGTTTTACCTGGCAGGTTAGGAAAGGTGACTCGTGGGTGAACACCAGACACACTTGGTCGAAGAGGGTAGCCAAGGTAGTCAGGCAGAAGGAATAGCCAAGGCGGCTTCTTTTTCCTTTGTGAGACAGGGTTTCACTATGTAGCTTGAGCTGACTTTTCATCATCTGTAGCTTCTGGCCTTGGCTACTCCTTCTGCCTGATAACACCACCCTCTTCTACCAAGTGTGGGCTACCTTGCTGAGCTCTGAGAATGCCTGACTCTGAAACCTGGTCTTGTTGTAGTTCACAGTACTGTCTCTGAGCAGTTCTTCCATGGTCCCATTATAATTCAGAACGTAGGTGACCTAGCAGCTAATGTTTTATTTTTAATACTTATGAAATGCTTTTTTTTTGGGTACAAATTGCTACAATGGTAAGAATAGTTAGTAGGCCTTGTCTTTAGAAACGTAGTTTTTTTTGTTTGTTTTTTTTTTTTTTTGTTTTTTGTTTTTGTTTTTCAAGACAGGGTTTCTCTGTGTAGCCCTGGCCATCTTGTAACTTGCTGTAACCAGGGTGGCCTCGAACTCAGAGTTTCGCCTTCTTCCGCCTCCTGAGTGCTGGGATTAAAGGCATGCACCACCACCACCCAGCTGGGAGCTTACAGTTTTATACAAAATGTATAAAATGAATGAAAACAGGCATGGCTACTCCAGTCTGCACTCTAGTCTAGAACCTCCTCTGGTCTAGTACTTAGTTTTATTAATAGATCAATGGGAAAAGCTCTGGGAGCTGGTGCTATATAAGTAGCAGAGAAAGAGCCACAGGTGGCCAGTAAAGTACACAGAGACTCATGGGTGGGCTCCCCAAGATGGGGCGGGTAGAGGTGGGATCACAGAGACTCATGGGTGGGCTCCCCAAGACGGGGCGGGTAGAGGTGGGATCACAGAGACTCATGGGTGGGCTCCCCAAGACGGGGCGGGTAGAGGTGGGATCACAGAGACTCATGGGTGGGCTCCCCAAGACGGGGCGGGTAGAGGTGGGATCACAGAGACTCATGGGTGGGCTCCCCAAGACGGGGCGGGTAGAGGTGGGATCACAGAGACCCATGGGTGGGCTCCCCAAGACGGGGCGGGTAGAGGTGGGATCACTGCATGGTGCAGCCCACGCTCCGTGGACACACACCTGAGACCATCTGTGGAGGGTACCGGCAGAACTCTAGCCAGCAGCTGTCCTGTATTGAAGTGGGTGGGTCTGCAGGCTGCTCCCTTTTGTTTGACCAAGGAGAGAATGTTTCCTAATGGACTCTTCTAAAGAGCTGGAGAGGAAGGATGGAAGCTGGCGAGGAGTGTGGGGCTGAAGTTACAGCAATGGTTTTTTCTCCTCCTTGGGCCTCAGAGTACTCCACATCCTTCATTGCCCAGCCCTGGTCACCTGGCTTCTGGCTTCCTGTCGAGGAGAGGGCAGGGCAGGGCTGGGGAAGGAAGGTCTGTCCGTTAATGCAGTTGAGAAAGTGAAGCAATGGCTTAGGCCTCCTTTTTTTTTTTTTTTTTTTTTTTTTTTCCCCTAAGCATGTGCTGTGACAAAGGAAGTTGCAACATTTTCTTTTTCTTTTTATAGAGTAAGAAGGAGGGAAAAAACCCATCTTCCAGTAAACTTCAAAAAAAAAAAAAGTGTGTAGTCTTGGATGCTTTGTTGTCTGCCCCCCCCCCCCTTTCTTATGTAGTCTTTTTAGGACTTTGTCCCAGCTAGACTTTCTGTCCTTCTCCTCAAGAGGCTGTCCTTGGAGCAGGCTGGCTGTGTCTCTGGAGAGGGAAGTAGCCATGACTCGGACCGGGGATCCTGAGCAGGTGCCTGTCTGCAGCTCTGCATGTGTCCGCTCTCCTGACATATGCTCGGGAGGGTGCTGCGCTCCCTGGATGTTGAGGGCTGTTTGAATAGGTGCCCAGCCAGCGCTCCTCCTGGGCCTGTGTTCATGTGGTATGACACAAGGTTGACGCAGCTTTCGTGTCTCAACTCAGACAAGCACCTTCTTGGTAGATTTGGACGGTATATTTCGGTGGAAGCAATGTCTGTGAGGCAGAGATCAAAACTGGAACAATCACTCGTGTTAATGTAGAGTTTAGGTCATGTCTGATTTTGGCCTCCGGGCCGGAGCTGGGCAGGAATCCAGTTAGTGGTGTTTGGAAATGTAGATATGATATATTTTCAGAATGAAAACTTTGTGAGGTTTGGAAAAGTCGTGGAACTTAACTGCCTTCCTGCATTTCTTTAGTCAGATTACTTTTCTTTGTCTTGGCCTGCTGTACTTCAACATAGCCCCAAATTCCAGTGCAATCCAGCTTTGAGACTCCAGGTTTAGTCTTCTCAGGATGTTCTGGGTCATCCTTGGGAATGAGTCTCCTTGCTGGAAGATGTTGATCTCCCAGGGCAGGTGTAAGCTGCCTGTGTTAATTGTTGGTCCAGGCAGAGAAAGGTAAAGCTCTCTGGGGTGAGAGGCTTTATTCCGGCTCTCTGTTCCCTGGTGGTGCTTCAGGTACAGGAAACACAAGGCTTCTCCTGTCTTGCTGTTTTCTTTGGAGTTAACTGCCCTGTCTTCTGGCTAGAGAGGAGCAGGAGGATTGGGGCCAATATGAGAACCGCTCTCATGTTCTCACATGTAGTTATTAAATTGCAATGAAGTAAGCCCTGCCTACGTCTCCAGTGCCCAGTGATTGGCTGGTGGCCACTGTATTATTCAGCACAAGGGAGAGAGCATCTTCTCAATGAAGATAGCCATTATGGTCCAGATCAGCTAAACTTGGAGGGGACTGCAGAAGAGCAACTTGAAGGCAATCATTTAGAAAAAGATTTTTTCAAAGCATTTAGTTTGTCTGTTTTGAGCAACATCCTATCATGGAGATGCTTATGTAGCCCTGTGGCCGATAACCCAAACTGACCATCAGACTCACATGTTCATAGCATGTGAAGGTGTAGCTTTCTGGGCAGTTATCCTGTGTTTTATGGAGTCCTAGACTTTGCAGTGGAAGTATTCACAAGAGAGTATCTTTTTAAAAATTAAAAATCTAAAGTTAGCTTGTAGAGACGGGTTTCATTCTAGCATTTTATTTAAAAAAAAAACTTTAATTTTTATTGTGGGAATGTATGTCTTCATGCACATGTTCCGTGGTGCGCATGTCAGAGGTCAGAGGTTCCTCTTGTGGGATTGGTTCTCTTCTTCCATCTTGGCGTGGATTCCCGGGATTGAAGTCTGGTCATCAGGCTTGCACGGCAAATGCCTTTCCGTGCTCAGCCATCTTGCCAGCCTATATGATAGCATTTCCATACGAATGTCATTATATATTGTTCTATATCATCCGCCTTCCTGACTAGGAATGTTTATTTTTAGTCAGAATTGCCCAAGTCTGGCATCTGTCTAGTCTATTTTTAAATTCTTTAGTGACAGGAGCTTTATTCTTTCTTAAGGAAACCTTACATGTTAAAAAAAAAAAAGTGTTATAGCTGTTTATTGAGTAACAATCCTTTGGTATACTTTATCTTCTTCAGACCCATGGCAAAACTCGTGACTTCATGCCTTGTGTTTAGTCTCAGCAGATAGTCAAGAATGCTGTAGTGTGGACCCTGCCAGGCACATTTTCAGGGAGCCTCAGTAGCTGGGGTTCTGGGGAGATGAGGAGAAGCAGCACCACTCCCAGGATCCTTTGGCTGTCAAGCCTGGTTGAGAGACTGAGGAGAGGTCTAGATGCCTGGAAGGACCCTGCTGGCATGGCTGCAGGTACCTTTTGCCTCTCACTCTGTCCTCCTGCTGCTCTGTGTGGTTGGCACATGCCCTCTAGGATGCCTATCTGCTTCCTTCGGAGACCTTGAGGGACTCAGCCATCTGATGGCTACTGTTTAGAGAGCTTTCGTAGAAACCACCCCCTCCTAAGCATACACCTCTAAATCTGGTGTGCAAGCAGGTTGGGTTTGATCTGGTCACCCTCCCTCTTCCAGGCATTTACTCCCTTCTCTGTTGCACATGTAGACACCCCTTTATTTTCTCTCCACACCTTCCATATGCTCATCTTTCTGCATCCTTTTTGCTGACATCCTTGGAGACTCATATAAGATCTCATCTGCCCGCGTTCTACCAGTCCAGGAAAACCAGCTGTGGATGGACCAGTGGCAGTTGATCTGCCTGCATGGTTGCACAAACCCTAATTGCTGTGACCTCCACTTCCTCTCCGCTAGCTCAGCTCCAGGACGACAAGTAGTGTGGCTCGTCGTCCTTTGGTATTCCCACATGCAGCCCAGAACTCTTCAGGTGCAGCGGTATGATGGCAGGAGTGGACCCATGTTTTTGCCTCTTTCTTGTGGGGATTTTGAGGAGGCTCTCGGGAGAGCTGGGGCCCTTTGCTCTGCACCAGCATCCTCACCCTCAGCATCAGCTCCAAGAGAAAAGTGTTGTGTAGAGGGCTGATAATTAGCAAGCAGCATTGGAGGCTTGTCTGCCTCAGAGGCAAACTGGTATTTAAACAATAAAGTATTTTAAATCAAGTATTTAAGCACCAGCTTCAGCAGCAGCTACCGCTAAGAAAGCCCTACCCAGCTCCAGTGACAGCAGGAATAATGAGTGGAGCCCAAGAATTCCCATAGCCTTGAGAAGAGTAGAGGGGAAGGGGTCTGGCGGGACTTGATTTTGCTGTCTGGGCTGGGGATGCTTGGGGAGTGGGGAAGTGTTTCTGAGAAAGGCTGTCAGCAATCACTCAAGTCCAGTGTCTCCCAGGTTGTACTAATTTTGCTGAGTGGGCAAGAAGAGAATGTGGAGAGAGAGGCTAGGAATAAACTCAGCCATCTATCCTAAGGTATAAAGCACATGAAAGTATTTTTATTTAAAAATTTTTATCATTGTTTATTATTATATAACATTGTATATTATTATTATTTTATGTGCCTGTGAATGTCAGATTCTCTGGAACTGGAGTTATAGGTGGTTCTGAGCGGTCATTTGGGTGCTGGAAATTAAACCTAGGCTCTGGAAGAGCAGCCATCTCTCCAGCCCCGTATTATTTTTAAATAGCGCTCCTTCAGTACTGCTTGGTGATCCCTCATGAGTTTTTTTTTTTTTTTCTTTTTCTTCTGATGCAACTGAGATGGGAGGGAGGATTAACTTAGATAGGGCTTCCTCCCTTCCAGGATGCCCAGAGCTGGAGGAATTCCCCAGCCTCTTGATAGTGCCCAGACACTAACCACAACCAGAAACTCTGACAAAGGTGTTCTGAGAAATGCATGTGCCAGGAACAGTCTCAACTTTCAGAGAAGAGCAGCT
The DNA here is from genome assembly GCF_949786415.1 of Peromyscus eremicus. Taxonomy (NCBI): domain Eukaryota; kingdom Metazoa; phylum Chordata; class Mammalia; order Rodentia; family Cricetidae; genus Peromyscus; species Peromyscus eremicus. Next base: position 61,629,991 of record NC_081431.1, read on the forward strand.
AGCTTGTGAGAGGCTTCCTGTGTGTCGGGGAGTGTTTGAGAATGCTCTGCTCTCCCCACCGTGTGTGTGTGTGTGTGTGTGTGTGTGTGTGTGTGTGTGTGTGTGTGTCTCTCTCTCGCCCGCGTGCACATGCTCATGCATGCATCTGTTTGTACTCAACCACACAGATCATTGGTGATACCTTTCAAGGTCAGACTCATTGTGAACAATGTAGAAAGTCCACACTCCAAGAAGGCCAAGAGATGGCCAGAGGCTGATTTTCTGTAAGTTCATCCCAAGGTACAGGTGCTGATCCAGGTGCGGTGTTCTTCCCACCCAAAGTTGGGAATCTATTTAACAAATAGTTTTCCTTGGGGAGTAAGGTGTGCTGTTTTCAGATTTGAAAGAAAATCTGAGATGTGTAATTGGAGTATGAAATTTATGAGTGATTGTGAGGATCTGTGTGATGTCAGAAAGTGTATCACTGCCTATGCCATTATTTATCTGGCTCTTGATAGGAAAGTACCCAGGAATACCTCACTGTCAAGGTCTGTGGGTCTTCCTCCTGCTCCATTCAGGTTTTTCTGCTGGAGTCGGGGTTGCTGATGGCTGAGCTCACCTAGATCGTGTGTAATGGTTATTGTGTTGATGGCTTACCAACACAGGTGTGTATGTGTGCCTTGAGGGCAGCGACCCGGGTGCTCTGACAGACAATATAAGATAGTTGGTGAGGGTAGGGGCAGGAAAGACTCCTTAAGAAAAGAAAATTAGTTGGCTCAGGGCTGGAGAGATGGCTCAGTGGTTAAGTAAGGTCACTTGTTGTTCTTGTGGCGGACCTGGGTTTGTTTCCCAGCGGATCACAACTGTTCGCAACTCCAGTTCCAGAGCATCCAGTGCCCTCATACAGATATCACATGCAGGAAAAACACCAATGCAAATGAAATAAAAATCAATATTTAAAAACACACACACAAAACTAGCTGGCTCCTGGGGGCCATGCCCTTATTTCCTGTGGCATGTGCACAGTTGACGCACAGGCAGAGTTGGCTTTGAGTGATGTGCAAGCTCTGGCCCTCTTGCTCATTTCTTCCGGTCCCTGGAGGAGTTCCATCACCACTGGACCCGAATAGCAGTGTGTGTGCATTCATCTGCCTGTTGCTTCCCTCTTGCCAAAGCTCGTAGGAGAAACATACAAGCAAGGTGATTCTTCTCCATGCCAGGTGATGGAAGAGCTAATCTGGAGGTTGGGTGACCGTGAAAGAGGGGGCTGTCATTTCTCCAAGCTCTGAAGCCAATCCTGAAGTGTTCTGTGACACCACATAAGTGGGGGAGGGTCTAAATGTGTGTGTGTTGCCACATGAAAGGGCCTGAGAAGTTCTCACTAACAGAAGCTGCTACACTGTGTGATTCGGACATAAAGGACCTTCTCACGCTCTCTCTCCTCTCTAATGTATGATTAGTGATTAGCATCCTATGGCATCCTATCTGAGAAGTAACAATACAATACTCCTTTTCTGAGAGAACTGCCCAGTGAGTCAGAGAAAGTCACCTGACTTGAGCCAGCACCTGTTAGAGAGATTTGAAAAAGCTGTGTTTGTGTGTGTATGTGTAGCGTGTATGTATGTGCGCATGCGTGCTCTGGGGGCATGGTGGAAGAGGGATCCGGCAGGTGGCTTCTCTTACAGGTGGCCCTGCCTGAAGCCCTTTTGCTTTGTGTTTCTGGGGAAGCTTTGTCCCGCCTTGGGCGCAGTGAATAGCAGCTACATCTGTCGGCCTGGGCAGTGCGGTTTGCAGGGTGGGGGTGAGGAGCAGTTGGCAGATCCCCCTGCTGGAGGCTCAGGCTGCCCCCAGCTTCTGGGTGTTAGGGGAAGGAGGGGCTGGGGATCCTTAGGCAGCTGCTTGCTAATCCTGGCAAAGGGAGGAGCAGGGTTTAGTCTGCTTTTATCTCCCTGCATTCTTCTCTGACTACAATGCCAGGCGGCTCTGCTGACCCTTGAGGGGACAGCCAGGAAGAAGCAGGTGACTTAGAGGTTTTCTCCCCTCCTCCCTGGCCTGAGGGCTTTGGACAACAGACCAGTTAAGCACTTGCTTAACTCTCCATTATCCAGAGTGAAATTCAGAATTGTGAAATAAATTGAGATAGATTGACTAAGGTTTGTGGAGGTTTAAAAATATTTTTTAATTCAAATAAACTTTTTTCCATTTTTAATTTTATGTACATGGATATTTTGCCTGTGTGTATGTCTGAGCACCACATGCATACTTGTTGCTGTGGAGGTCAGAGGAGGGTGTCAGACCTCCTGGGACTGGAATTATAGACTGTTGTGAGGCAACATGTATGTGCTGGGACTTGAACCCAGATCCTCTGGAAGAGCAGCCACTAAACCATCTCTCCGGCTCTTTCTTGTATTTTTCAGAGTCTTGTTTGGAATTGTTTTTAGAGCATTGGTGGTATTGGTCCCTAGATGTCAGGCTCCCTGAGAAATTTCTGGAAGGCCTTACCCAGAGCAAACCCAGGTCAAGGGGGTTTCCAGAGCCGGTTGACGGCCTCTGTGCTCTTCTGGGGCGGCTTGCAGGGAGTCTGGTTGTTTAAGAAAATCCACACCTGGGACAAGTAGGAATCAGTCCCTTCCTGCGGAAAGCATTCTGGCACTTTGGGGAGGCCTCGGTGTGATTCAGGCTTAGCCAGGTTTCCTGTCTGTTTCACTGATTTCATTGCTTGAGTCCACTCTCTCCCTGCTGAGCTTTTACAGAGCCTGCCCTCAGCAAGAACTAGGTGTGGCGTCTTCATGTTTCAGCTCTTTGGCTTGCTCTCTGGTCTCACACATAACCAGAGCCCCAGTTACTGAAATGGGGGAGGGTAAACCCAGTGGAGAAAGGGCTCGTGCTGGTCCTGCTTACTTGTCCCACTTGTCCCAAGACTGGGAAGGCCAGCTTTGGTGTGGGAAGCAGCAGTATTCAGTATTAGCCATTGCAGCCAACTGGGGTTGTCCTTGCAGACTTCTAGCCTCCAGGGCATCTGCAGGGACCAGCAGCTTTGACTTCCCAAGACTGGCATAGTTCTCTTGTAGAGAAGGACCCTCTACTCACTGCGGTAGAGGTGGGTTGAGGGGTGGACAAGGCCTGAACACTTGAGAAGAGTGTGGATGACTCCCCATCAGCTGGGCATGCATCACTGCTGATGGGAAGGCCTTTAACATCTTCCAGACGAACTGGTCATGATGGAAACTTACCCCCCAGTGGAGCTTTATTTATTCAGAAATCTTAACTTTTTCCAGGTTGTGGTAGTGTCAGCTCTTTACCCACTGTCCCTGGAGGCTTGGAAGCAGGGTGGTGGCAGAGCCTGATGCTGTCGTGGCCGCCTGTCCATCATCTTCTGGTCAGTGCCTCTAACTGACTTAGGGTTCTAGCCAGAATGCAGTGTGTTTGCAGTTGGGGAAGAGTTGACATTGCGCCCTCGTTGCCTCTCTTAGACCCATGTCAGCGTCCCAGTCTCGCCATGGCCTGCTTGCAGCTGTGCTGCATCTGGATTCAGATGCGGTCCTGCTGTTCTGTGTGATGAGGATCTCAGGTCTCCTCTTGGTGACTGGCACAGTGATTCCCGGGTAGGAGCAAGACTCCCCTATCTCGGGCACTGCAGAGACTCCTCCATGCTCTTCAGGCTCCTTTTTGGGGTCTTGACCTCTGTATTAGTTCCTTGGTTGTTGCTATGATGAAGTACCGTGACCAAACAAAGGTAATTAAGGGAAGAGAGTTGATTCGGGCTTACAGTTTCCGAGGGATGAGAGTCCACCACGGCAAGCCTGAGGCATGGCGGTCAGCGGCAGGCATGGCGGTCGGCGGCAGGAACTAAAATAGTACATCTTGAAATGCAGAGGAGGAACTCCAAGTGGGGCTTTTAAACTCTCAAAGATCCCAGTGACTGTTTCCCACCCCAGCCAGGCTGCACCACCCCGTAATCTCTCTGAAACAATACTACCCTCTGGGGACCAAGCCTTAAAATGCCTGAGGCTACAGGGGGCATTTCTCATTTAAAGCACCACAGCCTCTGAGCTGCCACCCATCCACCCATCCTCACCCCTAGCCCTGGCCTAGAAGTTGTTTTGGTTTGTGAGATGGTTTTATTTGAAATGTATATGCCCTCCTGTAAGACCTTGAGTCCAGAAGCTCCAGATGATTCGAGTTCCCTGGAAACCAGAAAGGCCCTGACCCCCAGGCAACTTTATTTATTAACATACAAATAAAATCACATTTCAATACAAACAAAATATCACCATATTTCCCCTTTTCTATTTTAATAAAAAGAAAAAAGGAAAAAGGTTATAACTAACATAAGAAAAACTATATACAAAAGTACAATAACTATATACAATATATACAAGTAATAAATACCTAAACAATGTCTAGTCCATTTGTATTTGACAAATTCAGAGAAAATAATTCCATTATCTATCCTATTTTGGTAAGTCCAAAATGTACCTAATTCACTTTCTATCATAACTAATCTTCAACTATAACTAACTAATCTTCAACTATAGTTAACTAATCTTCAACTATAACTAACTAATCTTCAACTATAACTAATTTTCAACTCCCTCAGAGATCCAAGAAGGAAATAATATTACCTAATTAAAAAAAAAAACAGTAAGTGCATGCAAGCAGCTTCCAAAAAAAAAAAAAATGTGAGTTGACAGAAACAGCCAGCTGCCTGGACAGTCACCTGAGGTTTCTCTGCAGTGTTGGGGCATCATCTTCAGCCTATAGGCTTAGCGTACCTGACAGACTCATTTGTGAAGTAGGATGTACACAAGGTCAATAGTTCGACCTCACATTGGGTGAGAGCGGTCCATGTACCAGAAACACCTGAATTCCACTAGTGTCATGTCATGATTCAGGATTTTAAATTCTGGAAATTGTTGATGTTTTTTGAATTCAGCTGTCCATTCTTTTTGGCTATGTGTGTGTGTGGCTTCATCTCAGCAGACTTGTGCTACTTTCTGGCATATTCTTTGATCACATGACAAAGTCTATCACATGTTGTCTTATGTAGCCAGATTTAGATGATCTATGTCATTGGAGTGGGGGGCGGGAACAGAGACAGTAATCTTAAAATTATTGAAACTGGACTTTCAAAAATATGAGTGAATTTTTTTTCCATCCAGAAAAAATATATTCCTTTAATTCTCTCTGGCTTCCATAATGTTGTTTGTTACACACACACACACACACACACACACACACACACACGCACGCACACACACACACACACAGAAAGACAGAGACAGAGACAGAGAGACAGACTGACTGGGGCTAAGAGATGGGCCTTCTGCTTATTGGTTCAGATTTTGCTGTGGATCATCTGCAAAATGGAGCATCCATGTGCAGATGGTCGAGGGCTGCTTGGACCTTAGGCTGTTTCTTTTGGGAGCAGTTGGTGAAACAGCAAGCTCCCTGTTTTTGGCTTGTGTGGACCTGCTGGAGATGTGTGAGACTTGGATTGGCATCTGTGTATTTGGTTTCTATCTAGAAAAGTGGCTTCTAGAGATGTTATAAATAGGGGTTTGTCAAAACTGGACAGCACATGTATTCTTATCCCCTCACTGGGTGCTGGATCCCTTCAGCCAAGGCTAGAGTGGGCGGGACTTGTTTCTGACCACAGTCACATAATGATGCAGCTGGTCCCATAGGAGCAGGAGGTGATGACATCCAAGGTCTAAGCATCAACTTTACGTTTACTTCGTGCTGGCCAGTGTTACCTGCCATCAGGTCAGCCTGGCCAAAACTAGCACTGCCTTACACTTCCTCCCATGACCTCCCAGCCACCTCCTGGTCCCCGTGGCACTGGGAACTGGCTGTTCTTTCTCCTTCCCATTTCAGATGTGCTGTTAGCGCCCATCTGCCCAGCCACCTAGGCTCTACCATTAGCCACTGACTACCTTGTTGGTCACTCTTTCCATCCTTCAACTTGGCGACCATTCACATTGTATCTGGAGGATACATTTCATAGTTGGTTTAGACATCAGTGCGTTTCACCCCATACTTTCAGCATACATACACATTTGGGTCTAGCATTTGCTAATGTGTTCCACATACAACCCAAATCTATATAACAGAAAGGTTATTACTCTAGTAAATTCCCCCATGCTCCTCCCAGCCATACCCCTTTACAAGATGGACACACCCACACACACCCTTCCACTGTGTGTGTATGTATGTGTGTGCCTGTGTGCATGAGCGCTTGCCTGAGGTTCATTCACATGGTTGCATGTGTTGGCAGTCGGAGTCCCGCGCCATGTGTGGGCATGATAATTTGCTTCTCTGGTCTTCTGAGCGTGGTGCTTGGGTTGTTCCCAGTTTTGAGAACTGATGAGTAGTTCCATGTGCCTTCTTGCGCAGGTCTTTTTCTTACGAACCTAATGTTTTCATTTCTCTTGGGTGAGTAGCTGGCATGGGATTGCTTGGGGCCTGGAGATTGTCGCTTCTTGTTTCTGGCCAACTGCCCTGTCTTCTCGCTGTCTGAGATTAGGGAGAGCCTATTCCTCAACTGAGTGACTCTCGCAGAGACCGTAGCTTCTCCTTGGAGCCCACCCAACTTTTTCAGGGAGAGGAAAGTGGCCGGCTTACAAGACTTCACCATTGTTAACCTGCTCACTGCCGCCAAGGAAAGTAGAGTTTAGTCCTTTTTGGTGGCACCCCCGTGGAATTTTAGGACTGTTACTGCTTTGACCCCTGGACTGCCTCCTGAGGGTTCTCTTTTTCAGGACTGTTGTGCTGGTTTATTGGGCTGTTTCTCTTGTGTCGTGGGTCTCAGATCTGCTACACCTGGCTATTCTGTTTTGAGAAAGGAGCACTGTTTTCAGTGCTAGAACTGAGCAGCGGCAGTCGGGATGTGATTGTGTGTGTGCAGTGCAGAAGGTGGGTGGAGCTGTGACATCAGATGAGTTAATGTGGGTCAGAATGCTATGGATATAAGTGCTGTTAAGGTACGCAGCATGACGTCATGTCAGACTGTTGGTACCAATAACATTAGCTGCATTCGTTCTGCTTGCCATTGTCTCATTTAATCCTTGTTTCCATCCGATGACAAAGCTACTGTTAAAATTAGCTTAATCTGGACTCTTTGGTTTAAAGCAGCCTTCGTATTATTGACGAGATGCGTCTTTGTGGTGGGGGCTGGGGAGAGTGGGGGTGAAGGTGGGGGTGGGGAGAGGGTGGTATTGATCTATGCTGTGTAGGAATTAGCAGCATTATGGCCTCTCCTCATTAGATGCAGTTGCAGTGTGTTTCCCAAAGCCATAATGATCAAAATATTTGCCAGATACTGCCAAGCGTGCCTTGGGGGCAAACATCAGTCTAGTTTGGTGGCAGCACATTCACTAAAATTGGAACTATACAGAGAAGACTAGCATGGCCCCTGCATGTGATGTACACATTCGTGAAACATCCATATTTTTCCATTTTGTTCCTCCTTTACTTTCTAGAGGATGGGTCTGTGTTAGGGATGTGGGACAATATTCCTCTTGGAGATCATCATGTAGAGCCACACTTGGAATAATTTATTCCTGCCTATCAGAATGTAGAATGAAGTGATTTTGATCTAGGGGGGAGTCACCTAGTTTGAATCCATGTCCAAGATGTAGCTTTTCCTAAAGCTAATCATTATGGATCTTTAGTCTGCATACTTCCAGGTTATGTGCTTTGTTTAGTCTTCATTTTCCATTGCTTATGAATTTAATTTACTACAGATTAAATGACCTGGAAATAATACACCCTGGCAGCACAGCTCAGATTTCAGCTGCTGTGGTGTATTAACATTGAGTCATTGTGTAGAGCATAAACTTTGCTGTGAGCGCTTCAGCCCACAGGTCACTGTGTATATGGCAGATGCTCATTGTGGGCAGTGACAAACCAACTTTCTTTTTAAAGAGTCATTTTGTTATTGGTTTGCAATTGTGTTTCTTCGTTGTCCCTGGTGAGAAACTCATGGCCTATTTTGTAAAAACAGATAGCTGATGGACAGTAATAAAATGGAGTTTCTGCCAAGAAATGAAAGTGGTAATTCTGGAAGTGAAGTTTGAGCCGAATATTCCGAATATTGTAGAACTAATACCTAAAAGTCAGAGTACGGACATCGCTGTTGTCCAGGACCCTGCATGCAGACAGGGACTCAGAAGGTGGCCTCTGGACAGTACCATGGGGAGGAGTTTTGTGGGGAGAGATGAGGAGGTCTCTGCACTGGGAAATCTTCACTCATGGGTACTTCACGGTGGCCCACTGCAGAGGGTGGGATAAAAACCAGTCCCAGCCTGCAAAGGAAGAGGCGGTGTATGAAGCTAGAAGACGTGTTCACCCCACAGCATGGACACACAGCACAAAGGCCAGCATGGTTTTGCTTGCAAGAATGTGAAACACTCATTCTCAGTGTCTCAAGTGGAGAAATACAAGTTTTGTTTTAAAATTTCCATATTCATTTATAACTTGAAGGGAATTTTAATGTTTTGAAAATTTTAGGTCATGGAACAATTGTCTCTTTCCAGCCTCTGCCTGTTTTCAAAAGTGTAGGTGAACATACATGCATGTATGAATTTGTTTTTCTGTTTGAAAACATTTCTCAAAAATAGGATCAGACTGTATGTAGCACATTGCAGCTTGCTTCCCCGGGAAAGAGTATGTGTTGTGGAATATTTGTTTAACTATGTAAAGATGTATTACATTTGTTTATGTTGCAGAATACTTGCGTAACTGTGTAAAGATGTGTTACATTTGTTTATGCTGCATTTGTTTAATTATATGAAGATGTGTTGCTGTTTTACCTTGTCTGCCTAAGGCACTTGATCAGTCTAATAAAAAGCTGAATGCTAATAGCCAGACTCAGGATGGGTAGGTGGAGCTGGCAGACAGAGAGAGTAAGTAGGAGGAGGAATCTAGGCTTGAGAGAATCAGAGGGAGAGGGAGACATCCTCTTTTTCAGACAGGCAGCCTCCAACCAGCCAGACAAGGAATAGGACATACAGAATGAAAGACGGTAGAAAGCCCTGAGGCAAAGCATAGTTGAAGAGAAAAAGGTTAATTTAAATTATAAGATATAGTGGGACAAGCATAAGCTAAAACTGAGCATTCATAACTAATAATAAGTCTCCATGTCATGATTTGGGAGCTGGTTGGTGACCTAAAGGAAAGCTTGCTGCAAGTATCTGAAGAACTTGTGGTTTCAGTATATCCATATCCACTTGTCTCCCCAGCATTTTCATATCATTCTGTGGTGTAGCTAGATCATGTACTTTTTAAACCAGTTTTCTATTAAGAGATACTAGTTTATTTTCAACGTTTCCCCACCCCAACCAACTGGAAGTAGGCAGTTAGTGAGTTAGTGAGTATCTTTGATAGATACCATTATTGTCTCCATTTAGTGGTTGAGGGCAGTGTAGACTTAGAAAGTGAAATAATGGGTTAAGGCCCAGCAAGCTCCCAAGCTCTAAGTTGGTATTTGAACTCTTAATTTCAGAGCTATGCTTTTAATCACAATTCTTTACATCCTTCATTATTCTTAGAAGTAGCCTAGTAATAAACCAACAATAAATAAGTGTATTGAAGGAGGGCATAATCCTAAGTACAGTTTTATTAACACTTCAGTAGATACATTGTTACTCCTAGGTTATGGCAAAGGGAACTGGAGGTATGAAATTAGGAAACTTATTTGGGCCACTGCCCAAATGATGGTAGACCGACTGGGTCCCGCCCCAGGCACTGAGAGCCTTTTCTCCCTGGTGTCTGGAGCTTGAGAGGGCTCTTTCCTCCTTTGCTATTGTAGTGACTTTTGGAAATACTAACAGAACTTTTAGGAGGTGATTTTGGCCGGTATTTCTCCTATTACATCTTTAAAAACATCTGTTACCTAGAACACTTACTGATCTTTTTTTACTTTCTTGTCACTTGCAAGTTTGATAAGCTTGTTGTTGGTGATATCTTCAGTTAGCTCATTGGTAAAATAGTAGACAAAGCCAAGAATGATGTTGTTCCTGTCCTGACTGCCTGTTTGCAAATACCCAGCAGCCGCTTCCCAAATTACCACACAGAGGCTTATATTAATTGTAAATGCTTGCCCATTAGCTCAGACTTATTACTAACTAGCTCTTATGCTTAAATTAATCCATAATTATTATCTATGTTTAGCTACGTGGCTTTTGGTACCTTTTCTCAGTATGACATTCTTATATTGCTTCTCTGTGTTTTCTGGTGACTCTCTGACTCCACCCTTCCTCTTCCCAGAATTCTCCTAGTCTGGCTCTCAAGCTCAATCTCTTTCTGCCCAGCTATCAGCCAATCAGCTTTTTATTAGCAAATGAGAGTAATACATATTCATAGTATAGAAAAAGATTGTTCCACAGCATGACATTCCCGAGTTAGTCATGGGATGTATTCTCTGAGTTAGTCAGCAGATTTTTAGGGAACATTCACATGCCGTGTAGTGGGGGCTTAAGACTTGGAGTCAAAGCGTGGCAAGACATTGCCTTGGCCTCCAAGGGTCTGTGGTGGGAGGAGAGTCATATTGTGAGTAGCGCCGGTGTTTTAAGCTTTTGCTTTGTTCTGACCAAACAACTGTCAGAAGCAGTCTGAGGAACAGTTTAGATTGACTCACGTTTCAGAGGGTTCAGTCCGTGGTCACCTGGTCCCATGTGCGTGGAAGAATGCAGCAGAGAGAGAGCTGTGTACCTGTGGCAGACAGGAAATAGCAAGACAGGAGGAGCCGGTGACAGGATACATCTAAGGACTCACCTCTGGTGACCTACTTTCTCCAGTCAGGTCTCAACCTTTTGACTATCCAGAACCTCCCAAATTAGCACCACCAACGGGGGCCCAGGAGTTAATACATGAACCCTAGGGAACTTCTTAGACTCCAATCATAACAACTGTTAAGTGCTGTGACTTATGGGCTTATGGGAATGAGGAAGAAAGAGGGGCTGACTCTGCCTCGAAGCGGCCGGAGAAGTTTCACAGGAATGGAGGACACTGGGATGGTTTTGAAAGGTGCAAAGACAGGAAGGCCTGAAGTGCCTTGTGTCGTTACATGTAATGTCACTTAAATGTTGGGAACGTTGGGAGGTGACAGCAGATAGAAGGACCAAATTCCAAATTTAGATTTTGTTTCGTTATCTAGTGGAGGGACTTGTAGAGAAGTCCTAGTTAGCGTTAGAGTCAAATTGAGGGGAAAGCCTCCATTGAGGCATCACCTTGATCAGATTGGTCTGTGGGCGTGTGTGGGGGGGACTGTCTTGATTATGTATTAATACAGGAGGGCCAGCCCGCTGTGAGGCATCCCCCTCTCTGTGCAGGTGGCCCTGGCCTGTCTAAGAAAGCTAGCTGGCTGGGTGGTGACGGTGTGTGCCTTTGATCCCAGCACTGCAGGTCTCCTTACCCCCTTCTCTCCTCTGTGAGTTTGAACACTTTCTCCCAGTGTGGCGTTGTCTTGCTCTTGCTTTTGCTGTGTGTTTGAGCATCAGACACTCTCTGATCAGCCAGTTCAGACAGCTCCTTGGCTTATGTCTTCAGCTGGGTGAGGGATGGTGCCTTAAGTAAGGTTCCACAAGACATTACCCAGTGCCTTGTTCTTAGCAGAACAGAAGTGAACTTCTCTGTCATGTGTGCTCTTGTGTTAGGGGACTAGAGACCTGTCCCATACCTGGGCCATTTTTATTAACGGCGTGGGGAAGAGTGGCTCACGTCTCTTCCTTCTCACCCATTCTCCCATATGTTACACAGACCCCTTCCGCCTTCTGGTTCATTCTCTCTTGACTCAGTGTGTGCATTTGCATGCTCACGTGTCCCCGAGTGTTGGCTCTCAATTTGTAGGAGCTGCTTTATCTCCCCCCTCCCCTCTTCATCTTCCCTCAGACCTGTTCAGGTTTGTGAGCATGAACCTCATTCAGCTCAAGTGGAGGCTGGAAGATGGTGTTGCACTTTACCAGTTGAATGAAAACTTGGCGCTTGATGTGCCAGGCAGAGTGACTGCTTCTGACCCCCTTCTGCTGTAATGAAAAAGATCTCTGCTGATTCTTACAAGTCTCACCCACTAAATACTACCAAGAATATGTCATTTTTCTTCCTGTCGTTTGAACTTCAGCCTAGGACCAACTTAAAGAGTTTGGTGTGTCTCCTTTTCACCTGGCTTTGTCTTGATTTCTGGGAAAGATGCCTTGTGATTCGTTAGAAACCATGGCCTGTGGCTGAAAAAGTCTGTCCATTTAGTTAGTGCTCATTGAGACAGCAGGTGTTGCGCTGGCCTCAGGAATGGAGTAGTGTGTGTGCGTGAGAGAGAGAGAGAGAGAGAGAGAGAGAGAGAGAGAGAGAGAGAGAGAGAGAGAGAGAGAGAGAGAGAACTGCAAAGGCCTGGGAATACAGCAGGGATGGGTATCTTTGGGTTTTCTATTGCTGTGATGAAACACCATGACCAAAGCATTTTGGGAAGGAAAGGGTTTATTTGGCTTACACTTCCACATCACTATTCATCATTGAAGGAAGTCAGGACAGGAACTCAAACGGGGCAGGAACCTGGAGGCAGGAGCTGATGCAGAGGCCATGGAGGGGTGCTGGCTTGCTCCCCATGGCCTGCTCGGCCTGCTTTCTTATAGAACCCAGGACCACTAGCCCAGGGATATTCCCACCCACAATGGGCTGGACCCTCCCCCACCAATCCCTAAGTAAGAAAACACCCTTTAGGCTTGCCTACAGCCCAGTCTTCTGGAGGCATTTTCTCAATTGAGGTTCCCTCCTCTCAGATGACTCCAGCCTGTGTCAAGTTGACCTAAAACTAGCCAGCACAATGGGAGACATCTAGGATGGATGAGATCCATTTAGCAGCAAGTATTTGGGGCTCAAACTCCTTAAAAACTCATTTATGGAAAAAACAAATCACTACCACCATTAAGCCATGTACCAAACAAACCAAAACACACCCAAAACTTAGAGGTTGGAGTGTGAATCTTAGATCTATCATTTACTAGCGGGTTGGCCTTGGGCAAGTGGCTTCATTAACCATCTTCGTAAGGTAGAGTCGGCAGTAGACTGTATCCTATAGGGCTCTTAGGCTTCAGAGTAGCAGTAGTGTCTTGTATGAAGTGTAACTGACACAAGATAGTTCCATATCTATGAAAATTGCTCTTTTTGTTTCTAAGTCCTAATTCGTCTGTTGGAACAGAAAGAAACATCAGTGTTCCCAGTCTCTCACCTTCTTACCTACATTAGTTACTTTTCTGTTGCTTTGATAAAATGCCAGGATCAAAAGCAGCTAAGAGTCAATTTTGGCTTATGATTCCAGAGGGCTAGAGTCCATAATGGTGGGGAAGGCATGACGTGCTTTCAGGAATAGCACACTGACTGACCACATTTCTGTGGCATATGGGAAGCAGGGAAGGCTGTAAACCCCCAAGCCCACCTCTGGTGATGTACTTCCTCCAGCAAGGATGAATATCCTAAGAGTTCCAAATGCTCGGATTTCATTTTTTAGAAGCGCTGCCAACTGGGGACCAAGTGTTCAAATACTCCGAGCCCTCTGGGGCCATTTCTCCTTCAAACCACCATACTGCTGAGGACTCCTGAGAAGTCCTGTCCCTACTGTGCACAGGGTTCATTTCCACACGGGTCAGAAGTTGTGAGCAGCGGTGTGGTTTGGACCTAGTTTGCCTTCGGTCATAGTTTGGCTCCGTTCTCCAGGAAGTTGCGATGCCTTCTTACTCTCTTGTGCACATGCGCATCCTCCTGTCACCGGGCTGTCCCTCATTTCTGCTCCTTTCCCTCTGGAAGGAAGAAGACCTGGCTTGTGCAGTGCACATAACCCCACCCCAGTTCAAAGCTCCTCTGAATCATTTCTAAAAAGAAATCCATGCAGACGTTAAAGAATCAGACAGACATAAAAAGTAGAAAGAAAGGGTGTGTGTAGAATATGTGCTTGTCTATAAGGTCTACTTACTGGTGATCAGCACTGCTAACTCTTTTTTGAGATTTTATTTTATGTAAACGAGTGTGTTGCCTGAATCTTTGTTTGTGCACCATGTGTGTACAGTGCCTGTGGAGGCCAGAAGGAGTTTGTGTTTGTGCACCATGTGTGTGCAGTGCCTGTGGAGGCCAGAAGAAGGTGTTGAATCCCCATGACTGGAGTTACAAATGGCTGTGAGCGCCATGTGGGTGCTGGGAGTTGAACCCAAGTCCTCTGGCTGTAGAGCTGGGGCTCTTAAACACTGACTATCTCTCCAGCCCAGCACTGTTAACTTTAAAAAAAAATTTCCTCCAAGAAAACCTTAGGCATTTATGAGGTCATATGTTCCTTCTCTTATGTCTTACACATGTGCATGCACGCACATGCACACATACCCCACATCCCATATCCTTCTTATTTACAACTTGTGGGAGTCCTGTTCTCTCCTTCCACCATATGGGTCCTGGGGATTGAACTCAGGTACCCAGGCTTGTCAGCATGTGCCTTTACCCATGGAGCTGGCTCTCCAACCTCTTTCCTCTGTCTTAAGAAACAAAACAACAACAAAAACACACAGGGAGTTATATATTCTGTTTAGTTTTCATTTCTTTCTTTTTTTAAAAAAGAAATTTAAGAACTACACAAAAGAAGAAGAATGTTGCCCATAATCCTTCCCATTACCTGAATTAATTCGTTGGTGAGTGTGCATCTTGTCTTGAGGGCTATGCTTTGGAAGTTACTTAGGAAATGTGAATGCAGTTCCATTAAAAAAGGACATTAAACACAGCCAGAGCATCACCTGGCTCCTTGTGTGCTTTCCCAGTCACAGCACCCCGTTCTCCCGTGGTGACGGCCGAGAAGCCGGTTCATTCTCTCACCGAGGGCACTATGTTCTGCATCTGTGCGTACACATCTTGACCAGCTCCTTATTTGTGGACATCTGGGTGCTAGTAAGGCTCCCTGCCATTCGGTGCTGCAAGAAAAGGTTTTGTAGGGCCATTGTTGAATCAAAGATTTAAACACAGTTTTCATAGGTATGACCAGATTTCTCCAGAAGTAGAATTCTTTCAGTTGTGAGTGAGAATCTGTTCCCTGAATCTTTGCCAGTCTAGGAGTTTGTTCAAATGTTAAAGTTTTGCCAGCCTGGCACAGTTATGGCCCTTTAATAAGTATTCCTCTTTATGAGTTGCAGTGGACGTTTTCACTTAGCAGTTGTGGTTCTTTTTCTTTGAACCGCCTTTCTTATCCAGTTTTATGTTGGGTTGGTGGTCTTTGCTAGAGTCCAATTAGCATTTACCCATTGTGCGTTGCAGCTGTTTGGAAAATTTGTCATTTACAGTGTGACCTTTGGTTGAGCCTCAGTCCTCTGAAGTGCCTTGCTGGTGGTTCTGGAGCATGAAGGGGCACAGCAGGGGTCACCTCAGTGGAGCTCACTTCTGGGCAGCATGGCGAGGGCGTTTATGGCTTTTGGTACGAGGATTCCTCATGGCAGTTTAGCTTTGGGTAGAGACGTTCCTTCATCGTAGTTATAAAATGCAGTAACAGATAGAGGATTGATTTTTGTCCTGACCGAATGTGTGGGAATACATGCACGGGGGGCCTGGTGCAGTACACCCATGTACCTATTTGTCTGCTTTCTGAGGGTTTGGGGGTCGGTCTGTTGGTTTTATGTTTGTATCAGTTTCTGGGGCAGCATATCTGCCACCCTGGTTGAGTTCCGCACAGGCTCCAGCAGGCGACATACTCCTTTATCTTTATCAGTGATGAGATGGACGTGCGTCCGCTGTCACCTCGTGCTTTGGATCAGGGATAGATGAACAGAGAGAGAAGAACGGCGTGTCTTTCAGGCCTGTTGGCAGCTGTCGGTGGTTTGGGGAGTTGAGACTCTCTCTTACCACAGCGGCTGGGTCGGTGACAGCACCTTACCTACTGCATTTGCAGAACAGGTTACAGTGTGTAATCAGTTGATGTGCTTTTGGGGCAGAACTTGAGGTGCGTGTGTCTCCTTACAGTATAATTAAGTCCCATGGCTTGGGGTCTCATGCTTATTTGTTAATGCCTTCCGTTGTCTCCTCATCCCCGGAGCCAGTGTGGGTACACGCTGGGCACTCTAGGTTTGACAGAGTGAGGGCATTGAGTGTGTCCCTCTCTAGCCTCGAATCTTGACGGACCTGGCTGAGATAGCAATGATGTAAGGACGGTATGTTCTGGTTGCAGAGCTCTGTGACCTCTTCATGCCTTTCATCTTTTACAGTTGTCTAACCAGGGCTAAGTTAGCTTCTTGTGTTGTGTGTGGAGGCTCCACTCCCCAGGCCTCATGTGGGAAGGGGAGGCCTAGACATTGTTGAGGAGACTTCTCCCTGGAAGAGCTGTATGTGGCGCTAAAGATAGGAGTGAGCAGAGCTGGAGTGGGTCAGAGCATGGCTGAGCAGACTCAGTCTACTCCTTCCTGAGGTGGGTGGGGGACCACTGAGGGGGACTTGAGCCTGCACCCCTGGACACGAGCTGTTTTCCTGCTGGAGACTCTGAGAGCTTGGGAGGTAACCTGGCCCACAGATGTGGGTGTCTAGTTGCCTGGGTGGAGGCGTGCTACAGGGGGCTTCACATTCCAGGCCTGCCTCAGCTGGCTGCAAAGTCCTGTGGAGGGATTTCTCCATACTGGATGACCTCATGTATAAAATAGGATGTGAGCGCGGGGGCGGGGGCGCGGGGGATAAAAATAAATAAATAAATAAAATAGGATGTTCCCGCCCAGTGTGGGTGTCAGACAGGTGGGATGACACATTGCACCTGCTTGGCCGTTTTCCTTGGAGATACCCCTCCCCCGAGCTGTGCGTGCTGCTCACTCAGGAGGTTGACGAGGCCTGCCTACAGACCTGCCTACAGCGGTGCCTTTCCAGGGCCTTCTCTCCTTTTACCTTGCATAGCATCTGGGGCAACCAGGCGGTACAAAAGAAGGTTTGTGGTCCAGAGTGAAGAGAAGAGACCGTGGCCCTGGCCTCAGGGAGTGGTGAGGTGTTTCCTCTGATCCAGCTGCCTCCTGGGAATGTGGAGAACGTGTTTAGCAGCACAGCACACGGTCACACACTTGGTACCTGAAACGGACTTTTGCATCACTCTTGGCACCAGGTTGGAATCAGCACGTCTCTGCTCCAGCTGTCCCTTTAAGTGGTGTGTGGAGGGAGAACTCAGGGCTGCCCTGTATCCTGGGTCCCACTGCCTGGTGCCTGGAGCTATGAATAACCCCCAAGTGAAGTGAGTGTGATTGGGATCCCAGCTGCCCACTTCAGGGAGCTAATAGACCACTACGTAGGGGCGGAATAGTAAAAGCAGATCACTGATGTGGCACCAAGAACCGTTCTGGCAGTGTGCATGCTGTTCACATGGCAGACTTGTTTAGTACAGCAGCGACCCCATAGGGGTCATAGATGTTCAGGAGATGAGGAAATGGGAGGCACAAAGGGGTTAGGCGCCCCCTCCCCAGAGGTCACAGAGCTTGTGAGGTCTGTGGAGTCTGTGTGGGCAGCTTATTCGGTGGGCCTGTTGTCCTTGTCTGCTGTGGGTGGGGAGTGCTGCAGGCCCTGGCGCCTCTCTCTTTCTTTCCCATTTGGGGATTCTGTCTCAAAGGGGAAAAAAAAGTTTGTGTGTGTGTGTGTGTGTGTGTGTGTGTGTGTGTGTGTGTGTGGTTTAGAGCATCTTCTCAGGAGATCCTATGATGGAAGATCTGGAGGGAAGGTGGGGGACTCAGAGGTGCACAGCCAGAGTCCAGGGCCCATTTTCATCAGTGGGCAGTCCTACACCTCCCTCACTGCTACTGTCTTAGAACTTCCTTCCTGGGTTGTGGGCTCCATGACCTGATCCTGACCCCTGCCACACTTGGCAGGCAGCCTTGGCTGTGGCACCTTAGTTTAGAACACACATCTTTTGACCTTTGTCGCAAGAGAATTTCAGACACGCCATGTAGGGCTGAGTCTAGGCACAGAATCGGTTCCAGGCTTAGCATGGGTACCTTAGATTTCGGAGTTCCTCTCAGGCGCGCCCTCTCTCGGGGCCTGGGTGTTTTTAGTGGAAAAGTCTATTTTCTGGTGCAGAGTTAAGGTCCTGGGTCCTTTGTTGTCCAGTGACTCCTGGCTTCTGCTGCGCCTGCTGCTCCAGCTTGCCCTTGCCAGGGTCCTCTGGCTGCTTCTTGTCCCGTCTGCCTGTGGGGTGGGGCTCAAGGTGCCTCTCTTGTCTCTCTCTACTTAGCCATGTATTTAGGTTTGCAGTTTTGGCTTCCTCTCCAGGTTTGATGTGTCCCACACTTGACTAAGGTGGCATTGGCACCTCCTGGCCCTGCCCTGTGACGTCAGCCTGTCTGACGGATGTGAAGGTCTGTTATAGCTTCGCTTACTTTTCATACTCAGTGAAGGTCTGATAAACACGTGACTGGGGTATGTGGGAGACCCTATCTCAAATGAAACAAAACAAAAGTGGAACCCCACTAAAAACTCTGTACATTTCTAAAAATGAACACTTTCATATGCCTCATCTCTCCAACCTAATCAGGTTTCTAGAGGATGAAACCTAATTTCATATTGGTTACTTGTCTTCCTGGGAAATTTTAGGTTTCTAAATTTTCTAAATTGAGAATTCTCCTAATCCTGTTCCAGTTGACTTCATCTGGAGGAGAGAGGCCTGCCTTCAGCCCCTCACTCCTGACTGCTGTGAGGGAGCAGAGAGGCCTGCCTTCAGCCCCTCACTCCTGACTGCTCTGAGGGAGCAGAGAGGCCTGCCTTCAGTCGTGATTCCCCCGCCCCCCCCGCCCCCCCCAGCATCGTGTGTGAGTCCAGGCTGTAGACACCAGTGCTTGGATCGTGTTTAATCCTCAGACAGTTGTGTTCCTGGATCCCAAGCCAAGTGTCCTCCAGTGTGAGGGTTGTTTTTCCTCAGCACACTCTGCTGCGCTCTGCCCTCTTCAGGATTTCGTCTGCTTCGGCCTTGTGGCCTCTACAGAGGGCCGACACAAATGGACCCGGTGGTTCATCTGGCTCTGGAAAATACAGAAGCGTGACCAGGAGACGTCAGCGTGCTCTGACACCTTGGTTATCTGGCGGTTCATCTCTGATATCTTCTGCACCCAGATGTGGAGGCGAGCGTGAGCGTGAGGGTGTGGGCTCCCCCATGGGATTCTTTTTAACTTTCATTCTACAATGTGAGGAGAGTGGGAGAACTGAATCCTAAGTATTTCCAGGGCACACCTCTTGTTCAGTCTTCTCCCTTCTCCACTAGCCTGAACATTCGGATCATCGTTCTGTGTTGGTTTTGACGTTCAGTACCTTGTGTGGCCTCTAGTAATTCAGTCAATACTCATTGAGTTGAATTACATGCACATGGAATTGGCCAGTGCCTCCCTGTTCCTCCTACAGCATGGGAAAGTCAAAATACCTGCCTCCCAACCCCCAACACACTGCACACAGAGCTTGTGCTGTGCCCTCATTTGGCCACAGGGTGGCAGTGTGACACAATAGGGAGCTTGCATCCTGTCTTCTGACACCAGCAGATAGTGAGGAGACAGGGATCTAGTTGGTTCTTTGTGGGCTTCTGCATGGGAAGTTGCTTCTTCGAAGCCACTCTGAGAAATTTCAGCCTCTAGCCTTCTCTTAGACTCTGAGATACAGGGTAGAGAGACTTGGAATTTGGAGTCAGACCATGGCTGTCTTCCTAGAAGCGTATCCTTGGGCGGGCTACTTCTCTTGTAGTGTGTCCGTTAGAAACAGTTCAGCACAGCGTGGAGCACGGCATGAAAGCACGTTTGTTTTCTCGTTAGAGGGTCCTGTGCTTGCCTTTGGCTGCACCTCAGCTGGCTGAACCTCCTTACCAGGTACTAGCTTCATGGACTTGAGCTATCCTCTCAGCCCCCTGCTTACCTCGGCCAGATAACTTTATTTTAGTCAGTGCCCAGTTCTCACCTTATCATGTGTCTGGATGCCTCCGCTGCCTGCCTGTCTGTCTGCTCCCTGGCCTGTCTGTTTGCCTGCCAGCTTGGCCTGCACAGTGTCCAGAGTCGTTGGAATGTGTGATGTATTGGTAAGTCTGTGTGGGTCTATGTCTTAAGGATTTTAGCATTTATGCCCCACACTTAGCAGGCACTCTATAACAATGATAGTTACTACTACTGAACACAATTCAACCTTCATAGCCTGTCCGTGAACAAGCTGTTATTCCATTTTACAAAGCGGAGGTGTGTTAGGATGCCTTTGGCTCCCAACAGAATTCTACTAAAAGAGTTTAAGCAGTCAGGAAATTATTCTTTGTTTGTTTGTTTGTTTTGTTTTGTTTTGTTTTGTGATAGGGCCTCACATAGTCCAGGCTTGCCTTGGATTCATTTTGGAGCTGAGATCAGCCTTGAAGTCTTTCTCTCTTGTCTGGTCTCCCAGTTGCTGGCATTGTAGGTGTGCCTGGCGGGATATGGGATGCTTGGTGATGTCACGAGGATTTGGGAAGCTGCTGCTGCGTGTTTCACTTGCTTCCCTTCAACACACTACTCTGTGGTCTTAGGCCAGTCCCCTTACTGGTATTCCATGGTGACAGCATGCTCCTAGCCGCTGGTGCAGGAGACGTTCTAGACCCTGGGCCTTTTTCTGTGGCTGCCTCCCGATAAATAGCCTTCAGAGTTCTGGGCCTTTTGGATCTTCGGCTTGTTCCTAAGCTAGAAATGACACTAATGAGCCTTTAAGGCTGGTGAGGGTCCAGTTTGAGTTAAGGCCCCTGGACACCTGGTCTAGGGAAGAGGAAGTGGAGTGAAGGAGGCTCACTGAGTTGTACAACTTGCTCAAGGCTGCAGATGTGGTTGACACTAGGGTTCCGACCAGCACCCAGCTGACTCCAGAGGCCGTCTGTCTGGATCTGCTGTAGGTCTGAGTGATCTTGGTTTCGGTTCCTGCTGATTCGGGACTCTCTCCCTTTCTTGTCCACCTTTCCTTGTAGTGGTTCTTTTCAGTCTGTCTCCACGGGACACTGCCCTCCGGTACTTGACTTTCCTGCCTTCTGCAGACTTCACTCTCTTGGCTGATGGAAGGCCTCGGTGGCTACTGGGGATGAGGGTTGTCTCAGCCTTGCTGTTCAAGCTTTGGACAGTCAAGTTGATGTTTTGCATAGAGTGGTTAAAGTTACCGCCGAGTGATCCTAGGATCCCAGAGGGAGAAAGACCGGGGAAGATGCCATGGAAGAGGCCTTAGGCCTTGAGAGAGCGCATTTGTGGTGTTGTGGGAAAGCTGCCACATGGACATGGCTTCCACCAAGCGTGGGGGACGGGGGGCGCAAGCTCTCCCCTGTGGACGCGTGTCGCTCAGGAGGTGCTGTCCCTGCAGATGCTCCAGGACTGTCCGAAGGCGCGCCGAGAGGTGGAGCTGCACTGGAGGGCCTCCCAGTGCCCACACATCGTGCACATCGTCGATGTCTACGAGAACCTGTATGCGGGGAGGAAGTGTCTGCTGATCGTCATGGAGTGGTGAGCGGCCTGCGGTCTCCTGTCCAGCTTAGCCCCGTCACACTGAGCTGCCCCTGCCTCTGGACGCAGCCCGCTGGGGACCTTGAAGCTTGGAATATCAGCCCTTGATTTCCCTTGGGGGCAGTGGAGTGTGGTGGGGGTGGGGTGACTTGCTAGTTTCCAGATCTTTCACTGTGCCCTTTTTTTTTTTTTTTTTCAGTCTCGATGGTGGCGAGCTCTTTAGTCGAATCCAGGACCGAGGAGACCAGGCATTCACAGAAAGAGGTAGAGAGGGTCTGCTGTGGGGATAGCTTTGGTGAACAAGGTAGTAGGCAACTGTAGGGCCTTTGCGGGACCTGCTCACAGGAGAGGCTGGGGTGCTGCCTTCTCAGGCTCACTGCTAGGAGCACCTCTCTCCCTCAGCCGGGGGCCAGTTCCCAGCTTCTTTGTGTCTCTGACGAGTTGGTGGGTGTGGGAGACTGAGGCTGCGTTGGTAGGTTGGTGTTTGGAGATTTCAGACCTCATCGTGCGTTTCTCTCTCCGCTCTGTAGAAGCGTCAGAAATCATGAAGAGCATTGGTGAAGCCATCCAGTATTTGCACTCCATCAACATTGCTCATCGGGATGTCAAGGTACCCCTTCTTTATAGCCCATGAGCGGGGAGAAGGGGACCAGGAGTGCCCTTACACCCTGATCGTCGCCTGGTTCCTCAGGGTAGGGTGGGTCTGCAGACCAGTCTGTGGCCTGTGGAGTAGGTAGTGAAGCCCTCTTTGGCCGCGCTCAGCCCTGGGTCTCCTCATCAGTACCACACGGTCCCACACACAGCTTTCTGGCCCAGCAGTGTTCCCCACAGTTCCAGGCACTGGTCTCTGGTTTCCTGGCCCTCTGTAGCAGGGAGCTGATGTCCTCATGGTGTGCAGTGCAGGGGGACTGGATGGATGCATGGTTGGTGGAGCAGATGAAGGGAAGGCACAATCCTTGCCCTTGGGTTTCTCAGTATTTCCACAGGGTTGTTACTTCATCATCTCTCTTTCTACAGCCTGAGAACCTCTTATATACTTCCAAAAGGCCCAACGCCATTCTGAAACTCACCGATTTTGGCTTTGCCAAGGAAACCACCAGTCACAACTCTCTGACCACTCCGTGTTATACACCATACTATGTAGGTGAGTTTAGGGGAGGCCCAAGGACTGAGCCATTGCCCAGGCTGTGTCCCAGCCCCTTGTTTTGCTGGTTTCCGGAGACCATAGATCCTAGGAGTGTCAAGTCTTTATGTCTTTACCTGGAACTGGCTGACCGGACTCCATCACAAGCAGACTGCCAAAGTTAAGCTGTGACCGGTGTTATGAAAATAGTTTGCTGGGCTTAGGGCACAATTAGGTGTCTGTTTACTCTTCGGAAGAGCCATAGTTTCTGTCACATTCTCTGTGGAGCTAAAGTCCCAGGTGACTCACAGAATAAGCTCCCAAAACATGTTTGTGAAGTTAAGTGGGCAACGAGTGTTTGCAGGTCTTCAGCAGTTCGGGAATGTTTCCACCCTAAGAGTCTAGCTGCAGAGCCCCTTCTGGGGCAGGGCCTTCTGTTTCCTCCCCCACTCCAGCTGCTCTTCCATTATGATGGGATGAAGGACTCAGAAACAGGGGAGGTCTCAGTGTTCAAAGAGCCAGGACAACCCACAGTGATCTTTGCTTTACAGCTCCGGAAGTGCTGGGCCCAGAGAAATATGACAAATCCTGTGACATGTGGTCCTTGGGTGTCATCATGTATATTCTGTAAGTGGGCCGGGGTGTGGGCTGGGTGCTAGGCTGCAGTACGTTAGGGAGCTGGAGAAGCTTGTACCTTCGCAGGACAAGAGGAAGAGACAGACATTTCCCCTTTGGATGGGGGAATTCCCTGGGAATCCCCTGTACCCCTGCTTCACTTGATGCTTAGCAGGTTCTGGTTGCTAAGTGGTGGTACAAACTAGCTAATGGGCTAGACTGTTTAGTTGACATCCTTGGCACATTAGATTCTTGGGTCCTGCTGTGCCTGTATCAACAGTTTCCTGTTTCTCTGCAACTATTTCAAGAGACTGTTTCTCAGCCTGTTCCTGGTACAGGTTCCTAAATAACACCCACTTTGTCCTTCTCTTCTTTAGGCTGTGTGGGTATCCCCCCTTCTATTCCAACCATGGCCTTGCCATCTCTCCGGGTATGAAGACTCGTATCCGAATGGGCCAGTATGAGTTTCCTAACCCAGAATGGTCAGAAGTCTCAGAAGAAGGTAGGAACCAGCCTTCGGGAACAAGAAAAGAGCGTGTGAGTGAGTGTGTGTGTGCACATGGAGGTATAGGAAAGAGTGTGTGAGCGAGTGTGTGCACATGGAGGTATAGGAAAGAGTGTGTGAGCGAGTGTGTGCACATAGAGGTACAGGTGCTTGTCTCACGTAGGTGCTGGAACTGGGGCTTGCACTTGTTCCTGTGCCTTCTAGGTGTGTCTTGCCTCTGGGAAGTGCCTGAGGTGGGGTCAGAGCCCTGGGTCTGTGTAGGCTTGTCTGATGGTTTAGCATGATGGGCCTTGGAGCCACTGATCCTGGGTAGCTGTCTCCATATAGACTCCTTCTGAGCCTGATTAATGCAGAAAAGTGCAGGGCAAAGAATAGCTCCTGAGCTGTCCTATCCCCTGAGCTGTCTCTGTCCCCTAAGCTGTCCCGTCCTCTGAGCTGTCCTGTCCCCTGAACTATTTGTCCCCTGAACTGTCCATCCCTGTTCGCTGAACCATCCCCTCATCCCCTGAGCTGTCCTGTCCTGTAAGATGAATTGCTAACTGGTCTTATTAATAAAAAACCCGGAGCCAGATATTGGGGTGAAAAGTTGAGAGATCAGGGATGCAGAAAGAAGCCAGCCACGTTCTTACCACTAGGAAATCCTCAGCCAAAGAGAGGCCTACTTCCTGTATACCCATGCCTATATACCTTTCTGTCCCTGCCCTCTTACTTCCTCTCTCTGCCCAGCTATATCACTTCCTATCTGTCTGTACAGACCTCTAGACCTCCATGGTTAGTGCTGAGATTAAAGGTATGTGCCACCATACCTAGCTCTGTTCTCAGTGTGGCCTTGAACTCACAGAGATCCAGATGGATCTCTGCCTCCTGAATGCTAGGATTAAAGGCGTGTGCTACCACTGTCTGACTTGTTTAATATAGTGGCTGGCTTTTTCCTGATCTTCAGATAAGTTTTATTGGAGTGCACAAACAAAATATCACCACACTGTCCCCTGAGCTGTCCCGTCCCCTGAGCTGTCCCGTCCCCTGAGCTGTCCCATTCTCTGATCACTGTGTCTTCTGCCTCGCCCTGTAGTGAAGATGCTTATCCGGAATCTGCTGAAAACAGAGCCTACCCAGAGAATGACCATCACAGAATTCATGAACCACCCCTGGATCATGGTAAGCTTTATGGGCTGGGGAGACCTGGTTGCAAGGGACTGTTGTTGCTCAGTGTGGTGCCTTCATCCGGACTTTACTGCTCCACACTGTCACTTGATCCTGTTTCTCTCTCCTCAGCAATCTACGAAGGTCCCTCAGACCCCACTGCACACCAGCCGTGTCCTGAAGGAGGACAAGGAACGGTGGGAGGACGTCAAGGTGAGGGACACCTGCCACTGAGTGAGGGCAGTTTAGAGGAAGTCCCAGCACGAGTGCTGGCCCTGACCTAGGACAGTTTGGGTCTGTGTTCTTCATCCCAGTGTAACATCCCGTAGCAACAAAAAGCTTTCACTGGCTTGTGGCAGCGGTTCTGTCTACCCAGACTCGGATGGCTGCTTTCCATGAGCCCCCTTCTCCCTAGGGCTCTGATAGGACCTGAAAGGGCATTGGGTACTATCTCCTCAGTCTTCAGAGGGAGGTGCTAAAGCCCCCGTCCAGGCAGTGGCCTGTTACAGGGCCTACAGGATCAGTCCCAGAGATCCTGATGGCTGGCCCGGGGCTCGTCAGAGGGTTCCTGGGGGAGTAGCTACACAGTCGCCAGTTTGTGCGGACCCAGTGCTGGGGATGCTGCACTCAGCAGTGTGGACCCAAGCTGGCCTCTGCTCTCCACCCTTGTTCTGCCTTGCCTGTGTGTCTCTCACTGCTTACGTCTCTGCCCTCTTTCCCTGCTGCATGATCCGGACCCCGCTCCCAGGAGGAGATGACCAGTGCCTTGGCCACGATGCGTGTTGACTATGAGCAGATCAAGATAAAGAAGATCGAAGACGCATCCAACCCTCTGCTTCTGAAGAGGCGGAAGAAAGCTCGTGCTGTGGAGGCCGCGGCCCACTGAGCCGCTCTGTTCCCGCCCCACTGGAGGACAAGCAATAACTCTACACGAATATATTTTTGAAACAAAGAGACACAAGTTGCCCACTGCTGCCTCCTGTCCTGGGCTACGTGGAGCCCAGAAACGCCTCTGGCTGAGTTCTGCCCTTGGCTCTGGCCTCCCTCGAGAGGGGCTGGGGGAGGATGTGTGAGGAGGGGTGAGGTGCTCTCGAGCCCGCTCTCCTTTGGCATTTTATCTGTAATTTGACATAGAATTTTTATGGAACCTCTTTTATTGTCCTTTTCCTGCTCCTCGTCCTTTCCCTAAGTCCATTCCCGTCTGCAAAGGCTGGGTTCACCCGAGGGTGTTGTGCAAGTTGTTACAGGGAGTGTCCCTGGCTTGTCCCATCTGTCCCCTCTGGCCTCCTGCTGTAACCTGGGGTCCCCACTGGCTCTAGAATCTGGGAGCTCCAGGGAGAGGGGGGAGGAACGTGCCTCCTGCCTCCTGCTGAAGCCCCCAGACATCACCAGTGTGCACAACAGAGGAGGAGTAAGCGTGTGCATGTGTGTATGCCCAGGCCCGTGCCAGTGACTGGGCGGGCATTGGAGGGTCTAGGGAAGCCAGGGCTGCAGGGACTCCGGCTTGAACTGAGCCTGCCTAAAGGCCTACATAGCTTGTCTAGATCCTGAGCCGGGTAGTCATGGCCTCTGTGTTAGCTGGGCAGGGGAGGCGGCGAGGGGCACTAGCAGCCATCGGGAGGACTGGGCCCTCTCAGGATGCCCTGTTCAAAAGTAGTGCTGGTCCTAGGTCCCCGAGGCTCTGCCACTGAGTAGCCTCTGCGTGCCCTTCTTGCCGTTATCAACCCACCCTTGTTGAGTTCTCTGAAATTTTTAGCCGTTTCTCAATGGGCTGTCTCTCCACTCCCATGGGTGAGCCTGGGAAGGCTATGCTGCAAGGCGTTTGTATTTCATGCATCTTCCCCGAGCTCTGGGGTACCTGCCAACCTCCCTTCTTTGGCAAGGGCAAGGCCATGTGTGGTCTTCCTGGATTTCCACCATATGGCCTGGTGGGTGGGACAGTCTTCACACCAAAGATGTCTTGACTCTGTCCCCGCCCACTAGCCACCTTACCCTCTAACAACTCAGCCTGGGTGGGGGCTCCCCAGGATTGAGGAGGGCCAGGTGGGGAAGAGTCTCTGTGCCATGGTCCCCCATGCCCCTCCCCTCTCGCTGGAGGAGGGGCGGCTCCCTCAGGGGTTGGTGGAGGAGGGGCTCCTGGACATCTCTGGGCTTGGAGGCGCAGGGCCCAGATGTCTGCAGCTCCTCCCTCGTCTTTGACGGTGTGTTCACACTCAGACAGTTGTAAACTTGTTTTGTATGAGCAAAATTGTCTTTACTAAACAAATTTAACAGTTGAAAGTTTTCATTCTCTTCCTTTCCGGGGCTCAGGCCTTGACCTCTTGCCTCTGCTCTTCCAGACTGTGGAAAGGGCCTTTTGTGGTGGGTGGCAGAGCCCTGGAGGGGAGAAGAGGGCCTCCTTGATGGATCGGCATGGGAATAGCCCCTCTTAGATGAGGGCCTGTGACAGTGAGCGCTGATCTCTTTGGAGTCAGGGCAGGTGGGTGGGAGAAATCACTGAAGTGGGTCCCACGCATGAAGGGTTCTAATCTTAAAACCAGGGTGGTTGTAATACCTTAGATTTCCAGGAGGGAGCAGTACAGGCCAGGCAGAAACAAAGTGCCTTGAGTTACAGTGACCCAGCCTCCTCAGAAACCCTGTGATGAACTGAGTGTCCCTGGCAAAGCGTAGCCTAGAAGAAGCTGGTTTGCTGACTCCACAGCTTCTGTCCCCAGGCAGGGGAGAAAGGAGGGGCAGCGTGGTGAGTTGGCCCTACTTGGTGAGATTACCGACCCAGAGGGGGAAGCCCTGTGCTTACAGTCACATAGCTGTTGGTTTGGGCTCGAACTCAGGCCTCAGGATCTCAGGGCCTGGGGTGTTTGTTCACTGTCTTCCGCCAGCCCTTCCTCTGGAGGACACACTTGCTTACTACCCTAGCCGTCCAAGGGCTCGTGTCTCGGCCACTCACCTGAGAGCACTCTCGTGACCCGGAGAGTCATCCAGCAGGCACTCTTGCTTTAAAGGCACTCTGTCTGCACTTAACAGGGGTGTCAGAATGAAGCCTGCCGTCTGAGTTACAGGCTTGAGAAGGCGCCTCTGTAGCTGTGGTAAACGTAGTGGCCCAGAATATGGTTGTTACTTGATGGCCATGTGGGCGAGAAGCCTGGTAGAGCCTCACTGTGCTTACAGGGCTCTGCAGGACCACGTGCTGTTGTGTCTTTCCCAGCCACTTCGTGTCTCTCCCATCCTTGTGTTGTGCTCTCTCTGACACTGCCTGAAGGATTTCCCTGAGGACCAGTCTGATGAGATTGGGCTAGCCCAGGCCTAGCCCAGGGAGCCCATTACTAAGACTTTAACCTTCCTTCCGTCTGCAAAGTCCTTTATGCTATGGATGGTGATATATCTGCTGGACCAGGAATAGCGTGGACTTCTTTGGGGGCCACTGTTCTGCTCCAGAGGACTGTCTCACAGTCGCCTCATCTCAGGGCACCAGGACTATTTGCCCCTGCGTTTTGCTTTCTCCTGGTCCAGCTGACAAGGTCTGATACTGCCTTCCAAAGAAGACTACAAAAAGGCGGGAGGTCTGGCCACGCCTCTGTTAGCCCCACCTCACTTCCACGGTCTTCAGATTCCCGGTCTCTAACTTGAGGGAAAAGGATTAAAAATTTTTTTGGTGTGACTGTGTTAATGTATGCCACGTGTGTACAGATGCCCAGGAGTGCTAGAAGAAGGGGTCGGGTCTCTTGAAGCTGGAGTTACAGGTGATTGTGAACCACTCCATGTGGGTCCCCTGGGACAGCAGGAAACAGTCTGTTGTCCCCAGTGCCAGCTCTGCGGCACCCCCTTTCTCTAACTCAGCTCACCCTGATGAGCTGGGTCAAAAGGCATTGGGAACTTTTCTCTAAGGGCAGATGTTAGCTTTCATGGGTGTGAGGTTGTCGGGTGAATGGGCTGGATATACTTCTTGAAGATATCGAGAGGAATTCTTGACATTTTTGGGTGCTTATTGAGTGAAGTGCTGATGCAGGCTTAATCCTCATTAACCTGGGGTTAGGTCCCCTGAGGGAGCAATTGGGTTTTCATTATGAAGAGATTCAGGCTCAGAGGCGGACTCTTATCCAAGATCACACAGCTGGTTGGGTGACTGTAGGTTGGGTTTTCTGCTTTTACTATTTGGGCTCCTTCAAAATACACAGGAAGTAAGGCTTCTGGGTGGGAGGGAGAAACAGACTGGACCCTGTCCCCTGAGGATGGGCTATGTGGGTGTTGTGAGGGGTTCAGGAAACCACAGGTTTAATGTCCCCTGTAGTGCCCCTCCAGGGTGGTTTTGTATACACACAACTGCTCCTTCTAGGGACTGCTCTGCTAAGCGGGGCCAGAGTTCTAGGTTGGGCCTGCGGCCTGCTCCTCTGGTCCCTCCCTGCTCAAGAGTAAGTCTGCCATGGGGTTGGCTTGGTAGGCAGTTCTCGAGGGTTTTCCTTTGGCTGGGTTGGAGACAGGAAGACAGAGCTGTGAATGACAAGAGCAGGTGCGTGGGCCTGAGTGGGTAAGTTGTAGGTGGAGCCTTTGCAAAGTGTGAAAATTCAGTTATTCAAGGGAAGAGGTTAGGGAAAGTGGCTGCAGTGCACCACCGTGAGTGTAAACAAACCGCTGGATCCTGTTATGGGTGGGGTTGAGTGAAGGCACAGACTTTTGGGGAGCAGCCTCTGTCCTCAGCCCCTTCCTGGATCTGCCTCACAAAAGCCTACTTTTAGGCCTCTGGCTGCCTTGGGTGAGTCTGACGGAGTTTGGGAGCAGCTGCTTTTGACAGGGGACCTCAGGCTTCAGTTCTGGGGGCCTATTCTTGGCCCTCTCCCTGCATGGAGTCAGGCCAGCATGGAGAGATTTCTCACTATACCACTCCATTTCATATCCTGGTACTTCAGTGTGCCCTAAGGGAGAAGGGGAGTGGAAGCCAGACTCTGCCCTGGCCAGGGGAGCTGTGAAGAGCCGAATGTGCACGCCGCTCTCACAGGCCCGGACACTTGGACACTGTTGCCATGGGTGAAGGCTGTGATGTCCACTTCTGCATGCTCCCCGTCCCTCAGCCTTTCAGAACCTGAGACATTTTGAGACAGGAGAGCCGAGCAAGTAGAAGGAAGCTGACACCGGCCCTCCAGTGCCCCATTAAAGCTTCCACATCCTTGCTTTGGCGTGTCAGGGTTCAGAGGCTTGAAGGTGGGGAGCAGTCTTCCGGTTTGATGGTTCGGGTCATTTGCTGTAGGCCAGCCACATGCTGCTCAGTGGAGTGGTGAAGACTTCCAGCCACCCCTGAATAAGGATGCCACCTTCGGGCCCCTTGCTGCCCATACCTCGTGTGTGTGTGTGTGTGTGTGTGTGTGTGTGTGTGTGTGTGTGTGTGTGTGTGTGAGCCTAGTGGAAAGATGCAGATGATCTGGCCTTGGGTCCATCCCCTGTGACAGTGCATTCTGAGGAGTGGCCAGGTGTCACCAAGGCAGAGGGAGACCCATGCTGCCCTCTGAGAAGCAGCTGTTACCAGAGCCCCAGGAGGGCTTCCCTGTAGCCCTGGGGGTTGACCCTCATAGGACACTCTGGTAGAAATAAGGGGCTAGTGTAATCGTGAGTTCTCACTCGGCTCTTGTCTCTCTCCTGAGCTAGGCCCTCCATTTGGGCAGGCACAACCCTCTTTGTTTTTTTTTTTTTTTTTTTTTTTGTTTTTTTCTCAAAAGCTCTTCACTCAGCATTTTTGTTTGATGGCCGGTCCTATGGGCTTTGCCCACCGAAGAGCTTGCCCCCTTCAGTGGGGATGCTGTGGACTTTCTTTCCTACCCCTTCAGCCTGGACTCTTCATTCTCAAGTGTGTGCCCTCCTCAACCAGAATTTGGGAACATACTCTGATAGGGATTTCCCCATTAGTTTCTCAGTTCATTAATAGTAAGAAGCTGCATGAAGTGATCCCTTCATCTGAGATCACTTTGAGTTAGACTGTTTGTGACTCACTAGAATAAGCTGGCTTTGCATGAAACTGAGCCACTGTAGAAGGCCGGGAAGGGTGGTCCTGAGGACCTTAACTACCGATTAAAGGCCATGGCTCTTGGGAGTTTTCCCACATCCTCTGATATGGAAATCCCCTTGTCAATAATTATATATTAAACATTTGGGAGCCTCCTTGGAACAAGTAGTAAAGTTAATGCATGTAAGCTTCCACCTTTTATGTTTTTAACACCAGCATCTCAAAGCTAAGCTTACCTTGGCATTCACACATGCTCTGTGGAGAATTGTTACTATGAGGGTAAGTTACCGTCCATAGCCTTTGACTTGGAGATCTCACACCTGTCAAGGATTTAGGATTTCAGGCGGGGTCCTGGGGCAGTGGAACCTGTGCATGGTAAATTAAAGTTAGAGACCAGGACTGTCATGCAAATGCATTCATTTGCCTAACTTTCATGATCGCAGGGACAGTAGTTTCTTACTCTTAACTCATACCCCTGCTAGGATTTGCAAGTGAAATATCAGCACTAATTTCCCCCCTTTGCCAGCTCTGAGGCCCTCCCTGTGTGGCCAAATATGAACGCGTCTCCGCCTCACTAATCCTAAGGGAGTCAGGTTGCTGGGCCTTCAGAGTATCCACAAAGGTTGTGAGAGTGAGTCCCTGGCAAGGCTGTGGCCAAAGCCCAAGGCAGGCGACCTTAGACCCCGGGGAAACGTGGTTTTGCTTGTTGCTCAGACCCAGCAGCTGTGAGCCTCTGGTTCCTCAATTGGCTCATCTCTTGAGGTTACTAGGCCGCATGTCTCAGAGTGAGATGAGTTCTCCTGCCAGGCCGCATGTCTCAGAGAGAGGTGAGTTCTACCAGCCTCGTCCTCTGATTTGTAAACCTGTGGTTCTGAATTCACCAGTCAAAGGTTTACTCTTCAAAAAAAACATGACCTCTTCTGGGCTTGAGGCCTAGACTTTGGTTAGCCAGAGTCTGTGGGGCAGAGTACTTGCTTTTGCAGAAAGGGGGGGCCTCTGGGTTTCTGGCACTCAATTGCCTCCTTTTCTGGTCATAAACCCTTCTAAAGAGACAGTCCTCATAGTGAGACAGGAACCCCGCCTCCTACTCCACCCACGACAGGCTAGGCTAGGCTCTCAGTCTGCAGGGAAGAGGGCTGCAGGTGAGAAAGCCAGACTGACCTGCTTATTCGAGGTTCCAAAAAAAGAGGGGCGCTTGGTTTCTGTTGCATGGATACTCATCTGAGCAAAGCCAAACACAAGCTGAAACACGGTGGACATGATACGGGGTTGTTTGGCTGTGCAGGGTGAAGTGACAGTCACCCGAAGATTGTCCCATGACACCAGTCCCTTCTCCAGCTTGGTCTTATACTTTGATTTGTATTCAAAGAGTTTATTCTCCATTAGCTTATAAACACAGTGGGCAAACTGCGTGGAAGGTGTCACGAGGCATTTTCTGCAATTTGCCTTTGAAAGTTGTGAGAACACAAAACTTACCCATCTCCACCATTCGGAAGAATTTAAAAGATTTATGTATGATTTGGGTATGCATCTGTGTGTATGCACATGTGTGTGCAGTGTGCATGAACAGATGGGTGTGTTCATGCTCATGTGGAGGCCAGAAGAGGGTGTTGGGTGTTCTCTATCACTTCCCTAGTCCTTTGAGGCATAATCTCTCCCTGAAACTGGGGGTCATAATTTCTCAGCAGTACTGGAAGCCTGCAAGCCCCAATGATCCTCCTGTCTCTGCACCCACCAGGAGCTGGGGGTTCAGGTGTTGGCTGGATGTCCAGCTTGCTGTGTTTGTGTTAGGATATGAACTCTGGTCCTCAGGATCCCGCAGCAAGCCCTCGCAGTACTGAACCATCTCTTCAGCTCCCATCTTTACCATTTTTTTTTGACAGGGTCTTAACTATGTAGCCCTGGCTGGCTAGGAGCTCAGGCTGGCCTCCAAATCACAGAAACCCACCTGTCTCTGGGGAGCTGGGATCAAAGGCCACGCCCCATTTATCTCCACCATTTTAAGAGTGTCATTCTATAGCTTATTTTGGTGTTGTATAACCGTCCTTCAGACCTTTCTCCTGCTCATTAAATAACACACAACTTAATTTTAAAGCTACAGTCCCAGCTGATACCATGGCTTCTTAGCTTATCTTAGGAATTTCTGTGTTAAACTCACAGTTCTATCATAATTATTATTATTTATTTTTTTAGTGCAAATGCTTTACTGTTGGCCTATACCCTGGCCCTCATTCTTTTTATTTTTGCATGTAAATGTGTAGTATTCATTCGTGTGTGTATGCATGTTTATGTGTGTGCGCGCGTGCAGGTGTGTGTATATGCATATGTCTGTGTAGGCTTGAAGTTGATACTGAGTGCCTTCCTCAACCACTCTATTGAGTAGGATCCTTTGAACCTGGAGCTTGTGGATTCTGGGTAGCCTAGCTAGCTGGGTTGCTATGGGAGCTCTTTGTCTCTGCTTCCTGAGTCCCAGTCCCAGCATTACAGGAAGCCGCCATGCAGGTTCTGGGACATGAACTTCAGTCCTGTATCCACTGAGTCATCTCCCTAGTCTCTCTCTTTTGAAATCTTTAAGCAAACAGACAAATGAACAACATAGTTGTAATTTCATGGCATGGATGGCCATAATTATTTAACCTATGTGTTAATGGTTATTTTGTTTCTACCTCAACCCCCTTTAAAATCTTTATCATTTGTTTGTGTCTGCACAAGCCTGTGTGGTTTGTGCATTCTGCATGTGTGGAGGTAAGAGAAAAACTTAAGAGACAGGGTCATGTGGATATCAGGGACCGAACTCGGGTCTTCAGACTTGGGAGATAATGGGGAAAGGGGGCTAGATAATAGGATAATTCCATGGAGTCTACTTCAAGGTCAGAGGAATTTATTCAGAGTTCAACTCACAACAAGAATCATTGAGTTGGTCTCGGAATCCAGGAGTTCTGGGGCACGGTCCAACTTGGTTCTCAGGAGAGCTCTCCCTTGATCTGCAGCACCAGCATCCAAGACCATGAGGTAGTGAGGAAGGGGTGAGCACGTACGTACGTACGTACCTGTAGTGGGTGGCTGGCACCTAGCAGTTCCCTGCTGCCTCATTAGGGGTGGTGCTTCGGGGTAAAGCACAGACAGCCACCCCTACAGGGAGCAAGTGCCTTTACTTGCTGAGCCTTTAGGCCAGAGTCCTCCCACCGCCAGCTTTAATGATCATAGGTGTTTTGAATGTCTTGTGCAGTGGCTTTGGGTACAGCTATAAGATTTCTGTAGGATCCATTCCTCAAAGTGGAGAAGTTTGGTCTGAGACTGGGTGTATACACTTTAGGCTTGATGGGCACTACCAGAAAGACAGTATGGACCATTCAGTGATGAGCATACTTTGCATGTTGCTCTATGAGAGAGAGGTCTGTGAAAGGACTTTCCCTCAGCAATGGAGCAATCCAGACCTAGAATAAGCCTTCTGAGAATGAGAGGACATTTGAGGCACTTCCCCAAATACATAGATGCATACCCTTGGCAGAGTTGTGGGCGACTGGAAAAATCAAGGCAAGGGGATTCCTCGAGCATCTCCCTGCACCAGAGGCTTTGGCTTGGTCTGTAGTGGCTATTTGCATATACTTGGGGCATGCAGGCAGAATGCTCAGACTAAAGCTTTCCTTTTGGTCTTCTTCAGCCCCGACTAGCATTTGTCTCAACTGGGCTTCCTGGCTTGCTTCTTAGACTGGAGCACATGGAGAAAGTAGCAAATAAAAATGAAAGTGTGCAGATAACAGGCAGGCTTTTGTAAAGGGGATTGTAAAGGACACCCGGAGTGTTGTGGGAGAGTTTGGGGCAGGCTAGGGATATTCAGGAAAGGCATGTGGTAGAGGAGTTGACCCTTGCTCAGGGCTTTAGATTCAGAACAGATGCAGGTATTCTTTCCTTCAGTGCAGAAGCTCAGGCTCTTGGCCTGTGAGAAACCTTGGTAGGACATTCATCATGCCCCCAGTCCTCTGTGACCACTGTGGAGTCAGGATTGTCATTCAGTAAATAGTTCAGATATAGGAGAAAGCTCAGGGCTTGTGAGTTGGTGACTGGACCTCCGTGAGCCTCCATTTATCAGCTGATGGTGTGGGGACAGTTAGGGTAGCCATGAGACTTGTGCTGGGAAGTGTCCACAGTCTACCCTGCTGTGCTCAAGTCCATGGTGGCATCTGGAGGGTGTCCTTCTCTACCTTGTTCCTAGCCATTGAGCTAGGCATGCTTTCCTGGAAGAATCATGATGCCACTGATGGTTGGAATTATCCATTGGTGTCCCTGGAGCTTGTGGAGGCTTCTAGACTATGCAGTAGGCAGGACACTGGGACCCTGTTCTTCTCTCAGGGGTAGATGTGGTCTGGTGGTTTATCTAGTCTCATTTCACAATCCCGATTTTCTTTTTTAAAATATATCTATATCTATCTATCTATCTATCTATCTATCTATCTATCTATCTTCAAATTCATTTTTATTTTGTATACATTGGTGTTTTGTCTGCATGTATGTCTGTGTCAGAAACCCTGGAACTGGAGTTACAGATAGTTGTGAGCTGCCATATGGGTGCTGGGAATTGAACCCGGATCCCCTGGAAGAGCAGCCAATGTTCTTAACTGCCATCTCTCCAGCCCCTGATTTTCTTATATAAATAAATACATACATTTACCCTGAAAACCTTGCATAGTTTGGCATTTGTTTCTTGGCAAGTGCAGGCTATCATGTCTTACTTCCTGGGCTTAAAAGCTTTGTGAAAGCACTATTAGCCTAGCTAAACCATTAGAATACCGTGTAGATGACTCAGCCTGGCATATGATACTTGTTATTCTACAGTCATGCACTGTAGTAAGCAGTCTTTATTTTTTAAAAAAAAAAAATCTTTACTGGGAATTTCATATGGGCAATATGATAAAATATCGTTATCTGTGCCCCTCCCCCTCCAACTGTCTAACATGTCTCTCTTCCAACTTCATGTCTTTTGATAACCCACTAAGTCTAGTTAGTACGCCCATATGTGTATGGGTGTGGGGTCAAACACCAGAGCATGAGAATCTTACCAGGGAGTGGCCACAGCCTCCTAAAACAATGACTCTTCTCTCCCAACAACTATCAACTCCAGGTAGCTTCTCAGTAAGAGGAGGGGCCTGCAGATCATTGACACCATCTGTGCCAGAATTTTGGCTGGCTTTACCCTGTGCAGGGGTCTGCTGCGGGACATGGGGCTCTTGAGCCCAATGAAGAGAAATCTTGGCCATGCTTATGTGTGAACTTTCTGGGCACAGCTTGGTTGGTAGGTGGTCACTGGGGAGTCTCAGTGGAGTGGTGAGAGTCATCGATGATAAGAACTAGGGTAGACACTGGGAAGAGTGGGCTTTGGGGGTGATCTGGGGTTAAGGGTGAGTCACAGAGTTCCCCTCAAAACCCTCATCCCATGCTCTCTAGAATGTGCTGAATGAGCTCCACAGTCCGTTCTCAGCACTGATCCTCCCATGCCTCCCACAGCTGGCAAGATTAATCAGGCTTGGGAAGAAGTCACTGTTTCCTTACAAGCATCTGGCAGAGAAAACTGGGCTGTATCCCGGCAAAAGGAGGCACAGACATTAGCACAGATCTGGAGGGAGAGTGTTTAAGGAGCTGGGTCTGGTTTGAGTTTCTGAACCTGGTTCTTTCAGATCATTATATTGAAAGAGGTGTGGCCCGAGAGTGGAAGCATACAGGATGAAGTGGTGGGCTCTTGGGCAGCCGTGGGCTCCCGTTCAGACGCTGCCACTTGCCAGTTCAGAGCCTAGAACTCTGAAAACTGCAATGTCTTCCATTCCACGTAGCCTGCGGGCATCAACCCTTGGCCCAATTCCAGACACTTGGTACCCAGTGAATAGACGGCAAGCTTGTTTTAAAGACTTCCTTTTAGCTCACCTTTTGTGAATTCTTGTATCTTTGACTTCCAACATCCCAAAGGATTTCCTCTATAGACTTGTAAACAGAGGCTCAGTTTAACCAAGTCCTGTGGAGGAAGCCTTCCTAGTACTGGCCCTGGAGACCTGGGAGAGGTTTACAGCATCCTTGGGACCCACACAGGCAAACGGGGCATCGGAGAGCTGACAAGCCAGTTTGGGCCTTACAGTGTTCGTGGACTGAAGGCCCCGGCGTGAGCCATTTTGTCTACCCCTAGTGCCCAAGATGGAAAATTCTTTCAGAGAAGGAAACAGCTTCTTTGCTTCGCTTTGGCCGGAGTCACTTTTCAGGGAGGCCCACCCTCATTGTCTGACTTGAAACTGGAGTTGTCCCTCGCTCTCTGCTGAGGTTAGGATCTGCAGTATCCCTAAAGGCTGTGTGCTGAGAGGTTGTTCTCCACTCTATGGTGCCACCTTTAGGAGGTGGGATCTAGTAGAGAGAAGTTAGGTTCTTTTTTTTTTTTTAAGGTTTATTTATTTATTTATTTTAAGATTTATTTATTCTGTATACAGCATGTATGACTGCAGGCCAGAAGAGGGCACCAGATCTCGTTACAGATGGTTGTGAGCTACCATGTGGTTGCTGGGAATTGAACTCGGGACCTCTGCAAGCGCAGTCAGAGCTCTTAACCTCTGAGCCATCTCTCCAGGGGACACTGGGACCCCAGAGCCTCCTGTCTCTTGCTTTCTGGACGTTAGAAAGTAAGCAGGCTTGCTATACTGTGTGCTCCCTGCTGTGAGATTCAGCCTTGTCATAGGTCCACCACAATGGATCCAAGTGACAGTGAGCCAAAATAAATCTTATTTACCCCAATTTCAGAAAGCTGATTAACACGCTTCCCTAACTCTGCATTGCTACCCGCCCTAAACCTCTGTGACTCCATTTTAAAAGCCATTTTACGAGTTACAACATGAATATATATATATATATATATATATATATATATATATATATATATATATATATATATCCCTATTACCCTGCTTAAACTCTCCCTCCCTCTCCGTAGACCTGATAAGTCTAAAAATATATGAGGCTGGACTGTTAGCTCCCCAGGCAGGGCTTTGTACCACATTCATTTCCCAGTGCCCAGCAGTGCAGGCTCTCTGATAAAGACGGGGTTGGTGAGCATCAGCCAGTCTGCAGAGCATGCTGACGTGTGAGGACACAAGGTACTATGTGAGTGAGTACCAACATGTGTAGTAGGGCCAGCAGTGCATGCTAAGGGCCAGCAGTGCATGCTAAGGGCCAGCAGCAGGTCCCCAGACCTGAGAGGTCAATAAAATCTCCTGGAGGATTATTTTAGTGCCTCTGCAGCTCGAGACTGCTCCTTCCTGAGGAGAAAGCTTTTCTGTCAGATTCCAGTGCCTCTGGCTGCCATTCAACCCGTTTCCTCTTGCTCTGCTCTCCGTGGGTGCTGCAGCAGTACCACCACCATCCATCCGAGTCCATCTTGTCTTGCAAACCTGTGTCCACTCCTGACGTGCCATGCGTGGCTGCTGTAGACAGAAGGCCCTCAGGCTCTGGAACCTGGACGAGGCCCACACAAGACAGTATGCCCTTGGGGTAAGGTCAAACTCAGGAAGCCCCGCATGGATAACTGGTTGGGTGTATGAGTGGAGCTGAGGGTTAGATTACTTGGCCTCATCTAGACACAGCAGTGGAACCGTCAAACAAGTATGGCCGCTTTTTCCTTTGTTATGTATTTGTTTTTAGCATTGTATCCCTAGGTGGAAGCTTACAGACTTGTGTTCGGTATGTTACAAACACCAAGAGTGAGAATTAAGGAAATAAGAAAATGCAAACGAGACGGTAAGGAGAGTCATGTCAGTGGGGCCTTTTGAAACAGAAACGGACCAAAGCCCTGTTCTTGTCCCAGAGGGTGGGCATGCTGGGCGTCTCCGACTCAGAGCTGGAGCCCCACAAAAGACTACTGGGCCTATCTCTTGGTGAGAAGTCACACTGCCAATAGAGAATGACAGTTAAGCTTGCTTCTCCTGCGCAGGCCTTCTACTTACAGAATTCCTGCCTCCAACCCCTGGATGCAATTTCTTTAGGTGTTGAGGTTGCACAGAGGTAACGTTTTGTCTGTTTCCACTAACGGGAGAGAGGCGCCAACACCTAGTTTTTTCCATCCTCGACATACTGCAATTGTTCTCATAGGCTCTAGGGTGGACTTCCATAAATTCTGCAGCTGAAGTAACCAATCCCAGGGTTTACTCCCTCCCAGGAAAGAATTCTGAGACTGTATCATGAAGCACACCTTTTTGATTGCTCCTTGGTGGACATGAAAGGTTCTCTTTAGAGTCATTCATGGTAGAGTACAGTAGTGAGAGGCCACCACTGGGAAGCTGATAAATTATGCATTTCAGAGCCTTGAAAGGACCTCATGTGAATTTGGTATCTGTATTCTTGTTGTTTGGAAAATATTCACCTAAGGAAGGGTTTCTTTTGCCTCAGTTTGAGGATACAGTTGACCCTGGTGGGGAAGGTCCTGCAGCAGGAATGTGAGGCAGCCATTTGTCTATTCCTTTAACATCCTCACAAAGCAGAGAGATGAAAGACTGCTCAGCTTTCTTTCTTTCTTTTTTTTTTTTTTTTTTTTTTTGGTTTTTCGAGACAGGGTTTCTCTGTGTAGCTTTGCGCCTTTCCTGGATCTCGCTCTGTAGACCAGGCTGGCCTCAAACTCACAGATATCTGCCTGGCTCTGCCTCCCGAGTGCTGGAATTAAAGGCGTGTGCCACCACCGCCCGGCTCAGCTTGCTTTCTAAAATTCATTTCATGACCTTGGCCCATGCATGGTGCTACTCCTATCTGTGAATTAACCCAGTCTACAAACCTCACAGGCATGCCCCGAGGCTGGTCATTCCAGCGCAGATCAAGTTGTGACGTCACTTTAAACCTCACACAGTCCACCTGAAGAAGTTCCCAGAGACGTCAACAGTCCCAACACTCCGGAAGTCCACTCTCTCCTGAAACTCAAGACAATCAATCCTTTAGCTGTGAGTTCCTATAAAATCAAAAAGTCTAGTTCTACCGCGGCATATAACAGCACAGAGTGAGCATTTCCATTCAAAAGAGGGAGGGATGAGAACAGCAAGAAAAAATGGGACCAAAGCCTACAACCGAGCAGGGAAACACCAAATCCTGCGGCTCCATGCCATGCACCCGAGGAGGAATCATCTGGACGCAAAAGGGTTTTAGTCTGTCATTGTTTGACCCAAAGCAGTCTGGGCTAAGGTAAGGCTGGATATCACTGAGAAGCACCAGAGCTGCTTACCTCAGAGCAGCAAGGAGAGAGGAAGGGGGAGAAGGGGAGAGGGACAGGAAGAGGGATAACCAGACACAAGGTATAACCTTTAAGAGTACACCTTCAGTAACCTTCCTCCAGCAAGCCCCGCCCATCTCCTTCGGGGGTTTACTTAAATCTAAATACACCAATGGATTCATTAATGAGGTCAGACCCCAGTGACCATTTTCCTAAGCCCCATCTGGAAGCAGGAACTGATGCAGACGCCATGAAGGAGCATTGCTTACGTACTTCCCATGGCCTGAACAGCATGCTTGCTGGCTGGCTTACCTGCCTGCCTGCCTGCTTCCTTCCTGCCTCCCTCCCTTCCTCCCTCCTTTCCTTTCCTTTTCTTTCTTCCTTTCTCTTTCTCTCTTTCTTAAGTTGTTTTCATGTAATATATTTTTGATCATGTTTTTCTGCCTCCCTCCCCTGACTTCTCCCAGATCTTCCCTACCTCCTTACCTACCAATCTCTCTCAAAACAAAACAAAACAAAACAAAACAAAACAAAACAAAACAAAACAAAACAAAAACAAGAAAAAGCCCCTACAAAAATGAAAGTAAAAACAAACAAAAGACCAATAAGAGGAAAAAAAAAAAAAGCCCAAACAAAGACAAATGAAACAAAAGTCCCCAGAAATACCACTGTTTGTTTTGTGTTGGCCAGCTACTCCTGGGTCTGGACCTGCCCTGGAGTGTGGTTGATACACCAATGACCCTCCATTGAAGAAAACTAGTATTTCCTTTGCCAATGGGTATCTATTGCAGATAGACTCTTGGCTGTGGTGCACTGTGACACCCTCCTCCCCCCTACCCCGTGTCCACTTCTCCCTCCCAGTGCTGAGATCTCATCTGGCTTGAACCTTTGCAGGGACTGAGTGCTATCAGTCTCTGTGGGTTCGGTTCCTATGTGCATCAATCCGGTTGTGTCTGGAGTTGCCCATCCCCTCTGGCTCTTAAATATTTCTACCTCCTCATCCATGCATCTCCCTGAGCCTTGAGGGGAGGGGTTTGATGAAGACATTCCATTTAGGACTGAATGCTCTGAAGTCTCTCAGTCCGCACACTGTCCATTTGTGGGTCTCTGTGCTAAATTCCCATCTACTGCAAGAAGATGAGGAATTCTCTGAGGAGTGTTAAGTGAGACACTGGTCTATAAGCACAGCAAATGTCATTAGGAGTAATTTTATTGCTGTTTCTTTAGCAGAATAATAGCCGTAGCTTTTCCTCTTGGCCCATGGTCTATCTAGTTTCAGGGTGTTGGCCACTTTAGCAATGTCAGGTGTGAGTTCCAGCTCATAGAGTGAGCCTTGAATCTAGGCAAAAAGTGGCTGGGCACCTCGTACATTTGGGTCACTATTCCACCAGTATATCTTGCTGCTGTAGGTTGTAGGGTTGTCGCTGGGTGATGCTGATGATTACCTTTCTCCTCCTGTATGTGTAGAGTATCTTCCAGCACCATGAATGCTAGTTAATAGTTAGACACCAGGTCAACTTCTCTGTGTTCCACAGACATAAATCAATCTTATCTTCAACAACAGGGCCTTACCATCAGGTAGTGGAGAGCAACAACAACAAAAAAATAAAAAATAAAAAATAGCCTTGGCAATAGCCTGTAATGTTTGGGGTTTTTAAATGGGGTCTTTTTGGTCAACAACTCAACAAGATGTAACCCATTCCTGGCATTGGAAGTTTTACTTGGTAGCATCAGATGTCTAGTAGGGGCTTTGTTTCCCTATTATTTGGTGACTATTTAGATTCTTTTCATATCTGTATATATTGTGGGAGTATATATAGTAGGTTTCCATATAGTTTTTCAAATTTATCCTGCTTTCTTATACAGCACAGAATGCCACCCTGGGACCACTCACAGTGGGCTGAGCCCTCCCACATCAATCATTCATGAAAGAAAATGCCCCACATACTATCTATAGGCACTCTGACAGGGACATTGTTTTCTACTGAGGTTCCCTCTTCTAAGATGACCCTAGCTTGTGACAAGTTGACAAAGAATTCCCCAGCACAGAGAAAAATAGCTAATTGACATGCAAAAAAAAATGAATATGAAAAATATAGAAGCTACGTGTTTTATGAACAATTTTTAGTGGAAAGTAACTTGAGGAATGAAGCTTTGCAGTAATAGCTGAAGTGATGTGGTAGCGCTATCATGTGAGTGCGGAGAACACTTCATCTTCTGTTTGATCTTGGGAAGGGTAGGTAAAGCTACAGAAGACAAGCCATAAGGAAGCAGATTTGGGCCCGATAGTAAAATGGAGAGAACTTTGCATAATGAGAGTTGTCTGGAAATGAAGCAGGTGGTTCACCAAGTGATGAGGGCTGTTTCATTGCAAACACTCAAGTGTAAACCAGATGGCCACCTGGCGGGCCCCTGTGGGCAGCAGTTAGTCAAGAAGGCTGGTAGTGGAACCTGTGAGAGAGTCAGCAACACTTAGGTGCTTGTCAGGGCTTTCACCCATGCCTCAAGTCTACAGTTATCTTTGTACCTCTGGCTTTTGCCCGCTTGACTATTGAGGACGACAGGATGGAGGATGGCCTGAGAATGTGCTAAAGCCCTGTTTCCACCATGTCTTGTGGTAAAAGCAAAGGGACTCCATTCCTCCTGAACTCCTTCAAATATTTGGGGCTCGTGGGTGAGTCAGAGGTGACTCAGCTGCTGAGAAGGAGGAAGGGAAGAGGGGAAGCCCCTGAATTAAGTCCTCTGCTGTTGATAACCAAGAGTTCACGTAGCCCCTTTGTACATATTTCTGGTTATAAGTAACCAGAAACCCAATTAACAATGACTCAATCAAGAGGAAAATCATTACCTCACACCTAATGGAAATGTGGACGTTGTTCTGATTTAGGATGGGTAAAGTCATGAGTTCAACGAAGTCACAGCATCCCGGCTTGTTTCCAGTTCTGGTCTGTTGTTTTGTACTTGTTTATTCTCTTGTGCTTAGTTCCCCCCACCCCCCACTTGCCAAAGTCTTCACTGAGTTTTGCCTCAAATATGTTCAACATTCAAATGCAGGAAACCAACCAACCAACCAACCAACCAACCCAGTGTCCGTGCTTAAAAAAAAAAAAAGACAAAAAACAAAAAACTATATTAAAACATGGGGTGGCACACTCTTAAACCCAGCAGGTGGGAGGCAAAAGCAGGTGGGTCTCTGTGAATTCATGGCCAACCTGGTCTATACAGTGAGTGCTAAGCCAGCCAGATTTACATGGTGAGACCCTATCTCAAAACATATATTAAATCAGCACACAAACGGGGTTCATTATGGCATTTTCCAACATTTTTCCTGTTG
The DNA here is from genome assembly GCF_949786415.1 of Peromyscus eremicus. Taxonomy (NCBI): domain Eukaryota; kingdom Metazoa; phylum Chordata; class Mammalia; order Rodentia; family Cricetidae; genus Peromyscus; species Peromyscus eremicus. Next base: position 61,673,369 of record NC_081431.1, read on the forward strand.
TCATTGGCCCTTCTCTTCTTCTCCATCCTCTTCCTCTTTTCTGCCTTTCCACCCTGGGTAGCCTCCTCTCTTTAGGTTACTTTAGCTGGGAGGTTTTTCCGTCTTCTCAAACAAACCTTTGTTTCGCTTCATTTATTGTCCTTTTATTCTGTATTTCATTGACGTCTGTCCTGATCCTCGTTATTTCTTACCATCGGCTGCATTTTCCTCTGGCTCCTCGTTTTTTCTGGAGCCTCGAGGTGCGTTGTTTGGTCGTTTATTTGAGACGTGTCGGCTTTTTAAGTGTGAACACTTGCAGCCTTCCTCTTAGGACTGCTTCAGCTGTGTCCTAGAGGATCTGAAAACTGTATGTTTCTTCTCTGTTTTCTTCAATGACCCATTGTCGTTCAAAAGTATTGTCAGCCTCTATGTATTTGTGTAGTTTCTGAAGTGTCTTTTGCTGTTGACTTCTACTTTTATTGCACTATGCTCTGATAGGATACAGAGAATTATCTCAAATTTTAAATTAAGGCTTGCTTCGTGCCTGTGATGTGATCGATCTGAGGTAAGTTTCCATGTGTTTTGAGAAGTGTGTTTCCTATCAGATAGAATATGGATGGTATAGGCTGTAGCTATAGATGGTAGAATACGGCTGTAGATATCTGTTAAATCCAGGTGATTCGTCTTATTATTTCCCTATGAAATTCCTTTGTTGGCATTTTTAGTTTGGAAGACATATCTGGATGTGAGAGTGGGTTAGAGAAGTCTCTCACTATTATGGTGTAAGGATCTGTGCCCTTTCAGACCTTCAGCATTTGTTCTATAAAATTGGGTGGATTGCCCTAATTTGGTACATAAATATTTGCAATTGTCATAGCTTCTTGACTAAATGTTCCCTTTTCAAATATGCAGTTTGCTAGCAAAAGATATGAAAAATTGAGTGTCAAAGGATGGGAATCAATCTACCAAGCAAATGGAAGCCATGAACAAGGGGTCACATGGCTGTAGTACCTCCTCCTAACTTTCTAGAAGCCCCAGCCTTGCCTCCCTGTAGGCAAAGCCTGTGTATTTGTGTGCTCTGTGAACTTGACATGCGTCTCTCTTAAGGCTCAGAGACAGCTATGTTGAAGCACTGGTGGGAGAAGATATAGTTTCTTGGTTTTTTTTTTTTTTTTTTTTTTTTTTTTTTTTTTTTTTTGGTTTTTCGAGACAGGGTTTCTCTGTGTAGCTTTGCGCCTTTCCTGGAACTCACTTGGTAGCCCAGGCTGGCCTCGAACTCACAGAGATCCGCCTGGCTCTGCCTCCCGAGTGCTGGGATTAAAGGCCTTGATTTTTTTCTTAAAGTAAAGAGTATTCATATTTAAGTCACGAAATGAGGAAATATGCGAAGAATGTTTTTGTAGGTGTAGAAAAGTAAGGCACCATCACAAAGGCCTTTTCTGGTGAATTAGGAGCTAAAAACACAATGATATAAAATTGTAAATAACAATGGAAATAAATTTATAAAAAATTAAAATTATTAATTAAAAAAGAAAAAATTTAAAAAGCCTAAAATTTAATAAAATACAAAAAGGAGGCAGTAACACAAAATAGAAGATACTATGCTTTTAATTCTATTTTCCCTCATGGGAATGAAGTGATTTCTCCTTCCCATGGGACTGTATTTTTATCTCTCTCTACAGGTCAGGAGAACTGTTGACCAGCAGTTCAGATAAGATAAGTCCACATACACTTCTGGATGAGCAGGGCTTCTGTAAGTGTATTAGTCAGGGTTCTTTAGAGTTACAGAGTTTATGGAATGAATCTCTCTCTCTCTCTCTCTCTCTCTCTCTCTCTCTCTCTCTCTCTCTCTCTGTGTGTGTGTGTGTGTGTGTGTGTGTGTGTGTGTGTGTGTGTATGGATGGACAGGAATTTATTGGAATGACTTCCAGGCTGCAGTCCAGCTAATCCACAATGGCTGGCTGTGAACAGACAGTCCAAGACTCTAGTAGTTACTCAGTCCCACAAGGCTGGATGTCTCAGCTGGTCTTCTGTATATGCTGGAATCTCAAAGAAGTAGGCTCCAATGCCAGGGAAAGAACGGATGTGCTAGCAAGGCCAGGACAAACAGACACAGAGTAAAACCTTCCTCCTCCAATGTCCTTATATAGGCTTCCAGCAGAAGGTGTGGCCCAGATTAAAGGTGTGTCTTTTCTACCTCAAGATCTGGATTAAAGACGTGTGTCTTCTTAACCCAAAAGTCGGGACTAGAAGTGGATTCACCCACTTCAGACCAAGCAGAATGTCTCTTACAGGTGTGCCCTCCATTTCTGGATTGTAGTTCATTCCAGATATACAAGCTGACAACCAAGAACAGCCTTCATAGTAAGCATGGTTACTTTCTGATGGAGTTCCTTGGCTTGGGTCCCTCCACCTTCTCTAGCAGTTGGAGTGTCCAGCCTGTGACTTGCAGCTGCACGTACCCCAGGATAGCCATGAATGCATTCAACACAAAGTGGTAAATTCACATAAAACATTGAGATTTTGCTTTTGTAACTCAGTTATGTGGTTCTCAAGTATGAACTTTGTAGATGACGCTATTGTATCATCACAAGGGCAAAAGGCTGGACATGTTTGCTAGCCTCTAGCCTCTTATGAATTAGGGAATCAAACTTTCCACAGACAGGCTTGCTGTGATTGCCACTCTGAAGGCATGTGGAAGACCCTTGTGTGCAGCCAATGACTGGTAGTCCATTGTGTTGTGCTCCCTTCCCTTGAAGCTCCACTTGGCAGTGGTCATGTGTAGGGTCAGTGTAGGGCAGTCGTCATATAAAGGTCATGCTCTATATTCCTGTGCCCTCATGCGTATCCTGCTCCAGTCTCCTCTCCATGTTTTGGAGATTCCTGTGCCACAACTGATGCTGATGTATGGGGTGGCTAAGGTGGGTGTGGGCCTGCTCGTGGGAATGGCGGCTGTAGTAATGCTGGAAGCCATGGCAGTGGTGGTATAGTGGTTGCTGGGGACCCTTTCGTGGTAGAATTCCACTGGCAGGGCTCGTTCTAGCAGTTTTCTAGCAGGGTCAACTGAGGCTCATCTACAGATTGGCCGGGGCAGCTGTGGCTCCAGTTACTGTACTGGCAGTGGTATTGGTGGTGGAGGCAGATGCCCAGTTCATTTCTGGGAGAACTTGGTGTGTAGTGCAAAAGCTGGTAAGCCAGCTACTGGAGTAGCCTGGTGCAGTGGCTCCGCAGCCCTAGTCCTGCCTCCTTTAACTACGGTCCAGAGCTTGCTTACCTGGATGTCTTGTTTTGTTTCTTTGAGGCAGGGTAGCCTCAGACTTATTATGTAGTTGAAGATGACCTTGAACTCCCAGTCCTTCTGCTTCTGCCTCCCAAGTACTGGGATTTCAGGCCATCCTTCCAGCCCAGTGTCCTAGAGTGAGAGATGCATATTGTCTTGCAGTCTTTCAGTCCTAGAGAAAAGCAGATGATGCTTCTTCTCACTGGCTAAGTGATAGCACAAACCCTTCCCCAGTTAGTAACGGAGCAGAAGAAATGCAATCGTCCATGTGCATTTGTTACTCTTTGCTGTGACAGACACATATGACGGAAGCAACTTTGAGGAGAAGGGATTTATTCGGCTCCTGATGTTAGAGAGATTCCAGCTCATCATGGTGGGGGAATTCGTGGCAGTGGGAGCTTGTGACAAGGCTTCTCGAATCACAGTCGTTGGGAAGCAGAGACAGCTGGGTTAAAAACAAACAAACAAACAAACCAACAAACAAACAAAAAAAAACCTATAAAGGTCTACCGCTAGTGACCTTTACCAGCCAGGCTGACCCGAGAAACACTCCACAGCAGTCAAAATGTCAAATGCCGCAGACCAAGCATTCAAAACGTGAGCCCGTGGCTGCTGTTTCAGAATTAGATCATTACACCCTAGAAGGAGCCTGGCCCTCCGAAGCACGTGTGCTTACTATAGGCACAAAATGAAGGCTCTTTATTAGGAGGGGTGAGGGGAATGGCAGACAACGGTGGTGTCCACATTCTTTCCTAGTTAGGACAGTGGGTTTTTTGGGTATGATGGAGGGCAGGGTAGGCATGATGGGACTTTATTGCTATGCTGTCTGAAGCTGGGAGTCAGGCAATTCATGCTGACTTTGGTAGACCACCAGTTCATTGGTGGGGCCTGAGCAATGGGTTGTAAGTTCAACTATATGACCTTCAAGAACTAACTTCACTGTGGGCCCACAGCATGGTACCTCATGTAAACCTCCCCTCAGATCGGCAGGTCAAGGATTGGTATTTCCACCTTCAGATAAGGAATTGAGATTGGACTGGTTTGTGGATAGGTATTTTGCACATTTGTATCTCATTATTTCTTTTGCCCCTTTAAAGAGTTTCTGTACATCCCGGAACAGGGTAAAGAGTATGATTTAGTCCTGTGTTTCTTAAGCTGTTTTTGGCTAAGAACTTGACTTTGAAATTTTCAATGTATTTGGGATCAACATTTTCATAACGTGAAATAAAAAGAATAATTAAGAACATGGGATAAAAATACTATTGAGATATACAAAGCATGCCTGGCAGTAGCGGCACATGCCTTTAATCCCAGCACTTGGAGGTAGAGTGGATTTTAGTGAGTTCAAGGCCAGCCTGATCTACAGAACAAGTTCCAGGACAGCCAGGACTGTTATACTGAGAAACTCTGTCTTGAAAAACCAAAAAAAAAAAAAAAAAAAAAGCATAAGTTCCATTTTAAAATAATTATTAAAAAACACAAAAAATACCCTAGAAGCTTTTACATAGTTATTATACCTACCTTGTATTATGGTCGTCTCCCCACCAGGCCTCATATGATGAGAGTTGGTCTCCAGGGTAGCAGTATGTGGAGAAGGCTTCAGGACATGGTTGGATATTGAGGTTTCTAATCTCAAGAACATACTAATTCACTTATGGATTCCTAGACTAATGGGTTTTGGAGGAGGGACCAGTATACAGTCAATCTCTCTTTGCTTCCTGGCCGCCAGAAAGTGAGCAGATCTGCTCCAGCACTCACCTCCTGCCACACCGTTCTCTGCCTTGTCACAGGCCCAGAAACAATGGAGCCAATTGACCATGGATGAAAACTTCTGAAGCTGTGACCCCCCAAACAAGCCTTCCTTTCTTTAAGTCAGTTTTCTCAGGGTTTCTGTAAAGTAATGAAATGTTGGCGGGCACCCTGCCACAGACCGGTGACAGACGTTTTGTGAATCAGCAGTGGTCTTCAGCCCACACCTAGCAGCACTGATTGAGACAGCTTCTGACCTCTGTTACCCTCTCTAGGCTGCATCTCATGGCGTTCGAGGTTTGAGTGCCTCAGCTGAGACCACGGAGGGAAAATGGCTGGTTGCTCTGTGGAGCCAGATGTCAGAGCAAGAGGTTAGATTTCTGCCCTCTGTTTTCAGACGGCAGATTTGTGTTCATCAAGAGGTTTGTATTCCATTTGAGGAAATAATTTCTTATGGTGACTTTTTTCTTTCATCTACCCACTGCGGGGAAGAGACTGAGCTTCATGGTGATATATCAGCTGGAAGAGGCTTGGGGTCAGGGGTCAGGTAAGGTCTGTGCTTGGAATCTTACTCTAGGCTCTCAATCGGATGTGCCATTGGATGATGATTCATCTTGGTCCTAAGTATAAGCTTCTTGAATTGAGTGACTCTAGAGTTAATGCTGGGAAATTTGTTATTTTATGGTTTAAAAGTGACTTGAATGTGGATATATATATATTTCTAAATAGGTCCAGTTTATTAGGAAATTGCACTAGCGAGTCCTCCCCAGGAATCTAAAATGGTTCTCTGATGTTTAGGAGATCTGAAAAGCCCATTTGCTGATTGTATGCAACTCTGAGAAGTTGGTATATACAGAAACCGAAATCTACAGACATCCCAGGATGCTCACAATTCTCCTTCCTCTTGCTCTTATTCACAAGCTGTTTAAACACCTCCTTCCTTCTCCCGAATCCTCTGACCTTCCTTCTACAGCTGTGAGCCTGATGGACGTACAGATGACTCATTCAAATTGCGGCTTTCAATTCCGTGACTTCCATATTTCCTGTGACCTTCTCCTCTGCCTCTACTCAGCCGCTTATTGTAGTGACGATGGCCAGACTTCCAAACTCTCCTCATACGTGCATTACCACTCTCTGTCCACAGTCTCCTTGGTGGTTAAGGTTCTCCCTCACAACTGTTTCTTGACCTTAGGGCCAAGGACTTCTAGATGTGAGCTCAACAACACTGTCCTGTTGTATCAGCTCTCTTCCGTCTTTACTTCCCTTGTTATTCGACTTGCATACTTTCAACTTTCCCTTTGTCGTCCTTTAGTTACACTCGTGGAGCCACAATGAGCCTGACTTTTATGTGTTCATATAAGGCCATGACAAGACTCCCAAGAGAGCTGATACAATCCACAGACCACTTCAACCTACAACTGCTTCCTTCTACCAGACTGATTTGTTAAAATATCAATTGTTGTGACTTGGGGAGGAAAGGGTTTATTCCATATTATAACTCTCAGGTCGTATGGAGGGAAGTCAGGACAGGAACTCAAGGCAGAAACCTGGAGGCAGGAGCTGAAGCAGAGACTCTGGAGGAACACTGCCTACTGGCTTGAACCTCTCAGATGGTTCTAGCTGTGTCGAGCCAACGGAGAAGTAGCCAGCACGTGGGCGCACCGTTGCATGGACGTCCGCATGTCTCTGGCATTGATTGCTTCCCGTGTCTCTGCTAACCTCACCTCAAATTTGTATTTCCTCTCAGATGTCCTTGCACTCTCCCCTCCACAATCACTGTTTAAAGGGGAGTAGAAGGCATGCCCTGGAAACAACTCCAACTTCCGTCAATAGCGCTCCAAAACCAACCCGCTTCTGTCCCTATCCCCCCTACATCCTTCGTGTAGTTGCTCAGTGACATCTCCTTCGATTCTCCCTTCTTCCTGCAACCCATCCGCCCCTACTTTCCAAGGAACCCGACTTCATCGGTTTCCTCATCTCCCTCATGACCTTTGGTTGGCACTTTTGGCCTGGCCCCAAAGCAGCTGTCAACACTTACCCTCCTCCCACTTCATGTCCATCCATCTGTTTCCTCCATCCGGTCATGCTGAAGATCTCTACTGTCTTAGTGACACCTCCGTCACCGTAGTAGAGTCAATGTAAATATGTGTGTCGTGCTCTGAAGCCTGCCTCTTCTTCTCTACTCAGTTGCTCAGGCCAGAATTCTGTGAGTCACCCCAACATGGCTGAATGTGGGAAATCCATCAGTTCCTCTGAGCACCTCAGTCCTGGGCTGTAACATCCTCTTACTTAGACTAGGACCGGATGGCCCGGGGTGGTCTCGTACAGAGGAGAACTATTTTCTCTTCCCTCCTTAACAGCTTGTGATGGCTTCCCTTTGCCAGGGAAGTTTAACATTTTTTAGGAATAGCTTGCCATCCCTGATCGATCAGACCAGGCTCATCACAAATCTCCCTCTAATGCTTAATATCCATCCCTGTTTGTGGTTTGTCTTTTAGTGATTCAAACTATTTGTGTCACTTTCTGACCGAGGGTCTCAGCATCACACAGGTGGAGAAGCCAGAGAGTCCACCTATGTTGGGAACCAATTCGAACCCTGTCACTTCAAAGAGGATGCCTTCCCTCTTTTCTTCTCGTACTGCCAAGCAGTCTTTAAGCTTGTTTATCCGCTGAACGTCTGCATTTGGCCAATTACCCCTCATCCTTCATCCAGCTAAATGTCGTCTTCTCACCAAAGCCTGGAAGACCAATCTAGCTTGATTGCTTTGTTAAATCCCCCACTTCTCATTACCATGAACATCTAGTAGACGTGGTGGCACAAGCCTGTACTTCTGGCATTTGGGGAGTAGAGGCAAGCAGGCCCAGAGTTCAAGACCACCTTGGGTTCCCTGTTAGATCCTGTCTCAGAGACCAAAAATGAGTAAATAAATAGAAGTCATCACAATTAGCTGGGCACAATGGCTAAAGTAGGATTGCTTGAGCCTAGTACTTTAAATGCAACAATGACTCTGTCTGTAATCTGTGTGTGTGTGTGTGTGTGTGTGTGTGTGTGTGTGTGTGTTGTGTGTGTGTGTGTGTGTGTATCAAAATTAATTATAACAAACTTAGCTTTGTAGCAGTTGTTGAGTCGATGAGGACAGGTGCTAGGCCTGTCTTATTGGCAGCTTCTACCCAATCACCCCACAGAGTTCCTAGATCACAGTAAGTTCTGAAAGAATAAACACATAGCTCATAAAATCTTTGATTTGAAGAGAATGTCAGGGAGAAGCTAGCACTCCTCTCTTCTGGTTTGGGGTTTGTCAGCGGTAGATATGAGGGTAGAGATTATTATGACAGATGGTCAGATTAGCTGTTAGTGCTGAGTACTAGTCAGGGTTACTAATGCTGCCTTGGTGGAGGGGATTTGGTGGGCTCATGTTGGGGAAGTGACATCTTGCTGTTTTAAATAACCGAGGAACGCTGTAATCAGGCGTGTGATTCTGGGAGGTGTACTGGGCAAAGTGGACCATGTCAGGCCAGAACTGTATGACCTTGCAAAAATCTCCAGCAGTGGTTAAGGGAAAAACCACAGCCGTGGGGCCGAGTTCTGGTATTTCCAAGTGCAGATCAGCAGCAGTGATGGAGGTTGAATGCACACAACAAAGTCCAGTATTGAAATCAAAGAAAACTGGACACGTGGTTAGACTAGCCTGCATTTAATTGTCAGGTAATGTTCATTGCTCCCAGTGGCAATTAGGCACGCATGTTAGACAGTTCACTGAATGTATGACCTTCGCATGCTGTCATCCACACATGGTTTTTTACTTCGTCAAGGCCAAACCATCTTTGGGATTGATTTCAGGAAACTGAAAGTAGACACTCAAAAATTCAGTTTCCTTTTTTCCATCCCAGGTGCAAGGCTGAGCCTGCTTCGCTCTCTACCCATGAACGGTGGTAGGGAGGCGGAGGTCTAACTTTGGCAGAAACACAAGAGGTGGCCAGCTATTTTTTTTTTCAGAATGTTAGCACCTGTCTTTCCATCTGATTCCCCACAGCCATTTTCCAAAAATGTGTAAGGGGTAGATATTTTTGTTTTTATTTTACTAATTCCTTGCTGTATGCCGGGAGCTTTACATTCACCCATACATTTCTTTCTTAGAACAACACTTTGAAAAAAAAATGCTTGTTTCGTATTTCAGAAAATACCGAGGACGGTAGTATCTCAATGTCACACCTCTGGTAGGTAAGAGGCAGCCGTGGGCTTAGAGCTAAGGCCGCCTGACCTCAGAATCTGTGCTGTGGGGCAAGAGGTAAGCTGCATTATTTTCTTCATTTTTCTCCCCGTCCATGTCTTCCCCGGAAGTTCAAACCTGGGTGGTTGCCCAGCACTGGTGGGAGAGGGGAGCTGCTGCTGACACATGGATGCCTGGAAGCTCTCTGGAAAACTGCCAGTGCGGGAATGTGTCCTGGAGGAGGGCAGAGTGAGAAGGGGCTTGGCTGAATGAAGAGCTCGGAAGCTAGAGTCAGGCCCGAGGCTTGAGCAGAACTCAGAGGTCAACTACCTGGGTACCTGTGACACTTGGCACCACAGAGGAACGCAGCTATCCCTTCCCCCAGGAGTGCTCCATTTTAAACCATTGTATCTGCTGAACAACTTTAAGAAAGTTAATGCCATTTCTAACTGCTAGTCAAAGATACAACAGGGGACTAGTGAGTGGACTTTGACCAGCATGCAACAACCAGTTCCTTCTCCCCAGAGTGGCTTGGGCTCCTGCCACCCAGGGAGGAACACTTCCGAATTCACCTGTGCAAGCTTATGGAGAGGTTGCTGGTGTTTTCAAGTCGGGGAACTTGCTCAGTACCCGCCTTCCCACCCCTCAAGTGCCCCTGTTCATTGCCCCTGAATAAAAACCACCAATTTAGACCTTGTTCTGTGTTTTACTATTGAGGAATTCTAGTTCCAGAGATAGGCTAAGTAAATCTCCAAAGTTACCACCTGAGTATCATGGGAAAAGGAACATTGAGTAATGAAACCTATACACAGGGGACCCATGGTGCTCTTAGAGACACAGAGTTGACTGGTTCATTTTAGAGACAGTTCTGAAGCTCACAAAAGAAGGTCAAAGGTCATCCTCTCATTTTAAATTCTGGCTTTATGACCCAGTTTCCATTTATACTTTGGCTAAACCTTATCACAATTAAACCCCGAATTAAGTTTGAGGGAGAAATACGGCACAGAATGGAGGGGCTTCTGCCATTGGGCTGGCTCTTAGCGCTTCCTTTTCATCGGATGTGGTCATCCCGTTCTTTACAATACGCCCCATCCCCAGAACGGAGGAGCCTGTTTGCCTGATTTCTGCCAGATCTATTGCAGAGCAATCACTTGGTCGCCTAGATTCCAGGAACTTCTCTTGCTAGGTTCCATCCTTTTCATCTCAGCAGCCAGGATCACAGATGAATAGAGAGTCTCACTATCTATTGTCACCCTAGGTCTGGCACGTGAGAACTGAGTAGGTTTGGGTGATGAGATAGTTGGTCTTCTTAGGGAATAAAGGCTTTTCGCTCTCTTCCCAAACCCTCACCCATGCATCATTTGTATGCCACCTCTTCCAAACACATATATGCTTTCACACCTGAGATGCCTTCATGCCAAACCTCATGTGTTTGTTAGTGGGCTTGGGCTGCCACAGAAAGATGGTGGCCTTGCAGGTGGCCTTGCTTAACCAGTAGGAACTTACCTTCTTAAAGTTCTGGAGGCTGAGAAGTTCAAGATCAAGGTGCCAGCAAGGCAGTTTCATCCTGAGGCCTCTTCTCTTGCTTGAAGAGAGATGCTATCTCACTGTGCGCGCATAAGACCTCTTCTTTGATCGTTCCTAAAATGTGGTAAGGAAATAGAACCAACTCTTCAGGGCTAGCACTAAGTCCAACAGGAAGACTCTACCCTCATCATCCCATCTAACCCTGGTCATCTCCCAAAGGCCTTGTCTTTAAATATCATCATTTTGGGAGTTAAGCCTCTGCTATGAGTTTGGGTGGGGGTGGGGATAGGGAGAAGAGGAACACAAACCATCAACCTAGCCATCTAGGAAGAGATTTTTGCTGGTTTTCTAAAGGAGAAACCGAGGCTAAGAGAAATAAATATGCTGCCTTAAGTCTGCAGGAGGGAGACCTAGGGATAGCAATGTCCATGCTGACAGCCCAGCTATGCAGGCCGTTCCCAGGCGGCTCTTCTCTCCACACACCAGCCAAGGGCACAGAGCTACTATCTCTTAAAGCTTTGCAGGGTGTAGAAGTTTTAAAATATGTGTACAGATCATTTAATATGCTTCCTTCAAAGGATGAAACCCACCTCCCCCTCACATGTATTTTTATGGTCTATACGTACTCCCTTCTAACAGGTAGAATGTGGCAGAACCAGTGGTATGAGACTTCCTGGATTAGGCCAGAGAAGATGCTGTTTCTACCTTCTTCTTAGCTCTCTTCCAGATCATTGGCTCTCAGGAAGATATAGCCTGTGCTGTGGACACTCGTGAAGGAGCCACAGCCATGTGATGGGCTACATTAGACATGTGAACATTGCTTATGCTCCTGAAGAACCAGATAGCCAAAGAATAATTAGGAGAGAAGTTAAAAATTTCTCAAGACAAATAAGAATGGAGACACATAATACCAAAATGTATATTTTTATTTTTTCTATAAGGGCACTCTATGTTGCCCAGGCTGGCCTTGAACACCTAGACTCAGTGGCCCTCCTTCTTCAGCCTCTTGAGCATGTGGGGTACAAGTGTATGCTATTTTATTGTTTTTGAGGCAGGCTCTTGCAGTGTAGCCCAGGCTGGCTTCAAATGATCAGTTTCCCCATTTCAGTTTTTCAAATCCTAGGATTATAGGTGTACACCACCAGTTTGGCAAATATCTATGTCTTTTAATGAGGCAGAACAATATGGGAAAAAAGAATTATTCAGTAATTTATGTTTGAAAATGATACATAAGAGTTTGATACAATCATTAAGATCACAAATTCTGCCGTTAGTAGGTGGATGACCTGAGGTAGATGATATAACTTATCTGTGTTTCATTTTCCTGTGTAAGAAATTGAGATGTTGGCTAGGTGTGGTGGCACACACCTTTAATTTCAGCACTTGGGAGGCAGAGGCAGGTGAATCCCTGTGAGTTTGAGGCCACCTGGTCTATATAGTGAGTTACAAGTCAGTTAGGGATATACAGTGAGACTCTGTTTCAAAAGAAAAAAAAAAGATAAATTGAGATATTAACTTAATAGTATCTCATAGAATTACATGATAACAAATGAGTTAATACATACCAAGTGTGTAGTCAAGTAGCCAGCAAATGGCCTCAATTAATGTCCACATTACTATTAATGTAAATATTAGGTATAAAGCTATAGGGGTAAATACATACAGAGTTTAGGTATCAAGCACAGACCCTAGATATTTCTTAGGATTAATTTATGATCAACACATGGTTGAGAGAGTGCTGGATTAATAAAGCAATTAAAAAAAATCTTGAACTTCCAACATGGTCATTAGAATATTGAATTATTAGCCGGGCGGTGGTGGCACACGCCTTTCATCCCACTACTCGGAGGCAGAGGAGGCAGGTGGATCTCTGTGAGTTTCAAGGCCAGCCTGGGCTACAGAGTGAGTTCCAGGACAGGCTCCAAAGCTACACAGAGAAACCCTGTGTCGAAAAACCAAAAAAAAAGAATATTGAATTATTGACGGCAGCATAGCGAACTGAGTAGTGAAAACGCCCTGCACTTCTGGGTCTGTAGGAAACAGCAATACTGAAAGTGTATGTCATGCCTGATAAACTTAGGCGTGTGGTACTGACACGCCGGGGAGACGTGCCGGTAAAATCATAGCTGCTGTTGAGATCAGCTCCATTGATCTTTCAGATGTGTGTCTAGTGTTTCAAATGCCCAGTCTCTTGAATGCGATACCGCTTCCTGCTAGTTAGCATGGGCTGGCTGCCACTAGCCGTTGCTGCTGGACTCGTTCTAGCTAGGGGCTCACAGCTTCTCTAGATCAGGATGAGAGCTTTGGGCACCTCTCTGCTCCTCTTCTGCTAGCCCCCATTCTTCTTTTTCCCCCCCCCCTTCCATTTAGATGTGGGTGTGTGCATGCATTCTTCGTATGTGTGTGGGTACCCGTGTGTGGGTGCACATGTGTGGGCATGCATGTGCAGGCCTGACGTTGATGTCAGGAATCGTCCTCAATTCCTTTTCCACCTCTTCACCGAGGTAGAGTCCCAGAGCTCTCTAAAATGAGTCGTCTTGCTAGCCACCTTGCTCTGGGGATCCCCTGTCTCTGCCTTCCCGGGGCCGCCATGCCCACTGGCGTTTGCTTGGGTTCTAAGTTCTGAACTGCTGTTCTCACCCTTGCTCGACAAGCACTCTAACCACTGAACTGTCCCCGCCGCCCCTAGCTCCCATTCTTAACCCCAAGCTTTCATCTCAGAATTTCAGCTTTGATACTTCCCACTTCCTTCCGATGGTTACTTTAACCGAAGTGAGTCAGGGCTTACTGAAAAAATGACCACAGCCTATCCGATCCCACCCGCCCTGTCCCAGGGCTGCCTGGCCAGCACGTGTGTGTGTGTGTGTGTGTGTGTGTGTGTGTGTTACTCAGCTCATTGTTTCCCCTTATCCTTGAAGTCACGAGACATTCAGCAGGGCTTCCCCAGCCGCTGCCTCCCCTCACCTCCAAATGTCAATCTGACATTTCTCTGGTGGCTCAGGAGCGGGGGTGGGGATGGGGTGGGGGTGGGGGGGTTGGGGGGTGGGGAGGTGGGGGAGGGAAGAGTGACAGACTGATTGAATCCAGTGGGAACCTATTGAGTAGGCCAGTTTACCTATCCTCTCCTCTTTTGGTTCAACTCTATTGCCTCTGACCTCAACCGGAAGAAGAATCCCAGTACTTGGACAGCTGAGGCAGGAGGAGCTGAGTTCAAAGCCAACCTGAATTTTAGTTGAGACCCTGTCTCAGAGCATCAAGGGCTGGGGATCTGGTTCAGCAGCAGATGTTTGCTTAGCCTGTGAAAGGCCCCTGGGTTTAGATCACCAGCGTTGTGGGAGGTGGGGTTGGCTGGAGTTTTCAATTGTGATTGCCAGTAGTAACCAAAGTGGTGGAGTGGGACTATCTTTCGGCTTCAGGAGCTAGTTATGACTTTCTGTTAGCCCCCAGAGTGCCCCTGACAAATCTAAATTCACCCCAGGACCTCTGGAGCTTGAAGGAATAGACACATTATGCTTCTCCTGCTTAGTATTGGTTGTGTGTGCGCAGAATGAACTTTCCCATCTTTGGAAGCTAGCATGCCCTTTAAGGATTTCAGGATGTATCTTAAAGGGCCAAGCTTGAAGATTTCAGTGGTTTATGCTGATGCTTTGAAAGTGAAGCAAGATTTTCCCCTGATGGGATCCGGGCTCCAGAGGCTGCCGGTATTCTTTCTTTGGAATACAAGATTCATTCACCCCTTTGGCCCTCTGGAGCTTTGAGGGATGTAGTCGTAATTTAATCAGACAGGACTCAATAGACAGCACAACATGATTTGAATAAGATCCATTTATTTAAAATTAGAATCTGCTATAAAAACAGACAAACCATACACCATTCCCAGAGGAATTGAATTACTTCTAGTTAAAAATGAGTTCTATTAGAACTAATTTTAGGTGGTTATAAATAAACTGGCCACAGCTTTCAAGAACGAAATGGTTGGAGAATGAGGTCAGGGGAATCCCTCTGAGCTGTTGGAAGGATAATCATCAAAGGAGCTCCCTAGTTTCTTTGCCTAAGTCCTGAACTCAGGGAGGAAAGAAATTAGAGAACACCACAGTAAACACGTCGGCAGCTATAAAGTGTGGCCAGCCTTAGAATGGAAGCTTCAGTTGGCTTCCCAAAGAAGACCCCCTCCCCCACCCCATTATAGACTATAATTTCCCTTAGAACACTCAACTACCACAAAAAGTGTCCCCTGTGGAAATAGCTTAAACACAGGTAAAAATAATAAATATTGTGAAATTATAATATTGGGCTTCTTTCTAAATAGTTCACAGAGAAGCTCAGTGAATAAATAGGAAGGGAACCGAGGTATCAGAGGTAATAAATATTTTGGAGAGAGGTACAATAAGGTTTTCCAAGGAGTTGCTTGCACTAGCTAAGATTCCCTGGATCAGATTGAGAGAGCTCTGGTTAAAGCCCTGGCGTCGTAGATTCAACACACACCCTGGGTGTTTCAGTTCTTCATTCTGATGGTCATGTACGCTTCTATGCAGTTGATGAAGATGTCAAACTCATTCATGGCCTTGTAGACGCCATTCTCTTGGAGCTGTGGAGGGAGAGAAACACCTGGTTAAGACCTATGAGAGGGCTGAGGAGATTCCTGCACTTGGCCAGGCAGGACGCTGACTGCAGAAAGCTCGTGGCTTTCTTGTGTTGGGAACTGTCAGACCTCGGGGAACCCAAGGATTCATCCCGGTGCCTGAGGAGGGGGCTGTGCCTTCAGCTGCACCATCTCCCAGCTTTGAGCTCTGCCAGTAGTGGGAAGCTCCTTCTCAAAGCACTGTCTTCAGAGTGGTGTCTTTTGAACATTTTTAGAGGCCTGGACTCACATAGTGCTTATGCAGATTGTTATGCAAAGTTGTTAGAGGAAGCAGTTTGAAAGCAGGACAGTGGTAGATAGGTAAGGAAATAGTTTATTTTTTTATTTTATGTTTTGGACATTTAAGCAGTCCCCGCCCTGCTGTTCTGGCCTACAGTCAAGAGATTCATTCATGCTCACTGATGTTGGAGCCCTGCCAGGTGTCTGCCTAGCCCACGAAGATGATGTAGGCCACATGGCTTCTGGGAACTCGGGTTTCATGGGTTCACAGGCAGTTGGAAGTGTGAAACCTCATTTTGTTTGCCAGGTGGAAAGAGCGCCGGGACAAATAAGAATTCTGCTTCCTGCTCACTCTGATTTTGGGGGGACATCTAGGCTGAGCCCCGAGATGTGCGCCTGGGTGCCTGTGTTCATGTCTGCTCTCTGCACTTGTGGGTTCAGCCCATTTCCCAACAAGGTACTTTCTGTTCTTTCTGTTTCCTTTATCACTCTCCCCAGCACCTAGTGCTCCGTGCTCATAGGTTGTCTGGTCAGTCTAAGCTGAGAGCCTGCGAAGGTGAAGCAGTCATTTAGAAACTGCCAGACACGCTTTGCAGAAAACAAATGTAACAGAGGTGGTGGTTCCTAACTGGCAGAGGAGGCCACATGATGTGCCAGGTTCCCACACTCCAGGTGCAGATAGAACAGGTCCCTCTCCCTCATGCCCTTTGGTGAGTGGACAGGGGTCACGTGATGCACACCCTCTTTGTCACCACCCAAGCTTACCTTATTAAAATCACTCTTCACCTGCTCCACAGCCTTGCTCTTATTTTCACAGGGGAGAAATCGATGCTGTAGGAGATAAAGAGAGGGTTAATAATCCTAGCTCCAGTCCTGTGTCCATGGCACGCAACCTCGTTGCAGGACGAAGGGGCCAGATTCCTCTTCAAGGCCCATCTTTTAGCTCCTAGGGAGAACTGAGCCCTGCTTGGTCCTTAGCTCTCATAGTAGGGGCAGGAGGAGACCATCCCAGGAAGAGGCAATGTATGTCTTTGGAATCACTAAGATGTTTGCAAAGCCTAGGTGTGAACTCAGGTCTTGGGCTTTGGCTCTCAGAACCCCAAAACATGTATTGTGTTTTTAATGTCTCCTCTTGTCTATCTCCAATCTCAACTGCCAGGAGCTATGTCTTAGGTGTCTGAGAGTGGAGATAAAGTTTCAGCTACTGGGGCCAAATCACTGGCTTAGAACTGCTGCACAAATAGACACCAACTGATTTCCCAGTATCAGTGAGAGAAGAGAGCAAACCACCAGTGTGGCAAAGGCACCACTTCAGTTAGAGACATAGATGCTCTGGGCATTATTATTCATAGATCCTGGTTTAGGGATGGTAGTCTTCTGGCCCTGCTGAAACTCCAGGGAGAGTTCTATCAGCCCAGTTGTGTGTTGTGTTTGCTTTCCAAACGATGAGATGAAGAGGTGAATGTCTTCCTCTGCTTGGGAGCCTCAGCTGGCAACCCGGGGCCCAGGTCCAAAGAGACGAGGGAGCCGTAACTAAAGCCCTGGCCTTCCCATGAAGAGAGAGGGGAGTAGCTAATAACCCACGATGACTCACAAATAACAGGAAGGCTGTGCGCAAATCTTCACGTGTAATGCCTCAAAGCCACCCCCACGCTCGCTCGCTCGCTCAGAGACAGACGAGCCGGAGAGCTGACTCGCGGCGCCTCTGTAGATCTACCTAGTCCTCAGTCTAGTCTGTGTGTGCCTGGATGCATGTGGCCTGGCTGGGCTGTAGAAGATGGCATTTGTTGGGTGGCCCCAAGGGAAAGAACTCGTCTGCTACTCACACAGCGCTGCAGCTGCCTCCTGAGGGTCTTCAGCTTCTCTCCCAGGGAGTTCAAATGCTCCTTGATTTCTGGGCCATGGTTCTCTGCCTGGGGCATCACTTCTACCAGGTAAAACTGGATCATTTCTGATAAGGCTTGGCAACCCAGGTAACCCTAGAGGCAGGAATCAAAGGTTGGGGCTTACCGGAATGATGGCCAAAACTTGGTGGAGAGTTTTGTCCCCAGGGACCCTCTCTTTCCCCAGTTACATTCTCTCCCTTCACCACCGAATGAGCTCCTCATAACCCTTGACTGCTGGCAATATGCTGAGTTAAGGCCTTCCTTCCCACTTCTCCTTTTGAAAGCCACGGCATCAGACTCAGCTCCCGCTGGCTGTCACAAGCAGCGCCTCCCTTCCCTAACCACTCGATCCCTCCCCAGCACCCACTCAATTGTACCTTAAAGTCCTTCAGTAAGGAATCGGTTAGCAGTATGTTGTCCAGCTGGTCCTTCTTTTGCTGCAAGAACAACAACAACAACAACAACAACAAAGCGTGAATACAAGGGCTGGGGGGAGTACCTGACGTGCATGTCTTCTGAACACCTCTCCATTTGTAGAGTTTTGAATTAGTAATCAATGTAGCCCTGGCAAATATTGAAAGGAGAGTTTAAAAACCAGGATTTGACCATGCTAGAGCCTGGAGTTAAATCAAAGTCCTTCCTCTAAGAATCGCATTATCTAAAAGCTTCTGACTGACTTGAGCAGCCCGGGAGAAGTTTGACCAGGCCTGGTCTTTCAGATGAGCCACATCAGGTTTCAAAAGCACCTGTGTCAACCCTTTCTGGAGTCCCTTATGGAGAGTGTCTTAGTTGCGTGGCTCTCTGCCTTCTCTGGAAGGGAAGTCCTCTTGTAACGCAAGCTCTCCATGCCAGGTGCTGCCCCAGCTCTGGAGACTAAGCAGAGGCAGTATGTGCCTCCTACATCGGACTTCTGTCCCAGCCAACAAAATATAGAGCTTCAATGGAAGAAAGTCAACAGAAAGTTCTCCAGCACGGGAGAGACAACGCATTCACCTTCTAGGTAGCTTTTCCTGTGTGCCTGGGTTTAGTTTAACCCATAACCCATGGCTTAGCCCGGGACTCTCTGGATTTAAGTTTAAGGGGAATAGATGCTGGGGATGGAGGAGGAGCAGGAGAGGAGGAGGAGAAGAAGGGTTATTTCCACAGTTCCATGTACTTCAGACCATCCCAGGAAGAAAGACAGGCAGGCAGCATACTCACGAAGAAAGTCTTCACCTGGCTGAAGGCAATCCGCAGCTCTCGAAGCATGTGGGTCTGGCTGACTGGGAAGTGGGTGCAATTATTCTCCTCCTGGGTGTAGTGGCCTCTGCTGAGCCCCACCTCAGCCAGTAAGAGCAGGCAATAGAGCAGTGCTGAGCCGGGCATGGTGGACCTCTGTCTTCTGCAAGGCTGCCTTGTGGCTTTGGTACTGCCAGAGCAAGCCCCTAAAGTGTAGACCTCCTCTTCTGTGTCCCCCTTTTATACTGAAGGCCCAGTGGGGCCTCTCCATTTACAGACTTCCTGGCAAAGGTTATTCAAGCTCCTCCTCCCTCTTCTAAACCATGCAGTATTTTAGCTTAATTTTTTTTCTTTTTTTCTTTTTTTGCATTGTAAGCAAGAACTGGTAAATGAACTTCTGCAATATAACTATATTTAGCACGGGCTACCTCTCTTTTAAAAAGTTTTTTTTTTTTTTAAGCTTCTCAATACAAAAAGTTGTATTTCCTAGGGGCAGACAGCTGTTCTGTGTACAGAGGTCTACAACTGTGAGTTCCATTCACGCACTCTTAGGTCACAATGACGTGGATAAATGGGTCATTCCAGAACATATTAGGATTGAGAAATAGTTGGTTCCCCTACCTAACCTGGGATGGATAACTGATATTTCTTTCTGATTAGGAATTCACCTTAGCATGCAGTTACCTGAGGAAACGTGCGTGTGCTGATTATCCTTAAAACTTACTCTCTTCCAGTTCCTCCATCTCCTGGTCAAGACTATCCCTTGAAGAGGTGTGTGTGTTGTGGGACAGATAGAGTAGAGTTCCGGTGCTTCCTCTGGCCCTTGTTCCATTGAGAGTTTCAGATCTCAGCATGGGAAGTTAGGAGAAGGAGCTCAGACTTCTGGGAGTTTTGCTCTGCCTGTCAGGCAGACCTCACCATGGCCCTGTTTTACAGTGTCCCAGGCTTGGAGATGTGTAACCTGTCCAACTACCTGTCCTTGCTGAAGGACAGGGGTGGTGACATTAGTGCTTCTACAGATACCTGGCAAGTCTCGGGTACATGTCCTATTGGCTAAGGGGCTTTTTGCTTAAATAACAGTAGACCCAGGAGGAGGGTACTCCCCAGGTTCTCCTATTTCTTTATCTTCTTACATCCTGTTGGTACAGGGTTCCAAGTCTGCCCCGCTGGAGAGGGTTGTTACTACACCAGAGCTGGTGGGCCAGGCACTTGGGCCTAGACAGTCTTACCCGATGTCTAGTGACTGGTGGATCAGGATCAGGCCCTGGCCACTCCTCCCAACACTCTGGGAAGTGTCGTTGCAGAAATGTACAAACTGTGGAAGGAAGAAGAATCTTCTAGAAGTTGGAATGGAGTTGGCTCAAGAGCTGCCTCTCCTGTTTATTCCGGGCTGAGTTCTACCAACCACAGGGGCAGAGCAAGGGGCCAGGCGGGGCTCCATTCCTTTCACTTTTCTCTTCCCTTTTGACTTCTGGGTGTTCTAGGATGTCTGTTTCTGTGTGCAGAAGCCAACCTCTCTCTGAGCTGGCACGTTTGAGGTGTAGACACAGTGTTGGGGATCCGAATCCTCCTTGACCCACACAGCATGGACCCCCACCACCCCTTTCTCCCAGCTGTGTCCTGTGCTGAGTTCCCCGGGACAGCCACTGCCCCTTTGCTGCCAATCCTGCACCTCCTTTGTCTCCCTGAACAAGTTGTGTTTTTCTTTGTGTGTCTGACCCCCAGCACCAAGTCTGGCCTACAGAAGGTAGCAGCTGTCCTTGGGACTGGCATTGCACAGCTGTATGAGTCAGACCCAGGGCTAGAGGATGAAACATCAGGAGGCAGAGGGGTGGGGGCACAGCTCAGGGGGAGAGGCAGCACCTCTCACATCTTCTTATAATCATTTCTTCTTCTATAATCTTCTTTACATATGTAACCCAACTATTTCATAATATATTAACATAAAACACAAATATATTGGCATGTGCTTAACTATAGTATATAATTTATATTAATGTCATTTATACATCATATTTATACATTAATATCTTAATAGTGTCTGAGCATATACTATTACTATAATATAATTAGTTTCATGAATATGCTGTCTATTACTACATTATTATGCTACATGTGTGTATACTCCACACTCTCACAACGATAGGAAGAAGAGAGATGCATGAAAGCTACATATATTTCTTTTTTAATACATATTCAGCTAACTGGGGTTAAGGTTGGAATCTGAATTCTTTATTTGTCCTCAGCCATTTGTCCAGTAGTTGATCCTTCCTTTCCCCATTGATTTCAGATTGTTGCTCAGTCTCTCCTCAACATTTCAGCCTCTTAGTGATCCTCAATGACCTCAGATGGGTTCCTTGATCCAGGTTTAGCCAAGTAAGGACCATGCCGAGAGTTCCTATATCTCAAGTCTGGGAGGACATCTGCTCAGCTGAGAAGCCTTTGGCACACACTGGGAAAAGCCCCAAACCCACAGCAACATCGGAGACATAAATGCCAAGCATTGCATGGCAGTGGGTTTGAGCCTGGGTTTCAGGACAAGGGAAGTGCCCATGAGGAGGAAGTGAGAGCGGATGCCTGGGCAGAGATGGGCACAGTGTCAGCCTGGGTGATGTTTGGAGCTGTGAATTCCAAAAGACATGACTGTTACACATCAGTCTGCATTCCTTGGGGACAAATAGCCTGAGTCAGTTCAGAACCTAGGGAAGTTGAATTTAAATAAAATTCTCCACTGGGAGATCAGATGGCGGCTGTGGGAGGCGGAGTGTGGGGGGCAATGTCTCCTCTATTGCCCTTGTTCCAAAGTACCCCCTATTTCTAGTCAGCTGCCAATGAAAGAAAGTTTTGTTAAGCATGGCTTAAAAAGAAAGTATTCGTTGTTCCTTGGTCTGACAAGGTTCGCCCGTGTAGCTGAGGCTAGCCTCGGGCACACATCTTCCTGTCTTAACCTCCAGAGCGCGAGGACCACAGGCGTGCCTTCACACCCAGCTTGAGATTTTATTATTCTTTTCTTCTCACCAAATAAGCACAGAGGCCACGGTCTGTGGCTGGTATTGCACCCACACATCACCAGGCCCTTTATTATCCTCTGACTTCTTGCCCATCCTTCATCGCAAGACGTCAAGGAGCCGACAGGTGGTGAGGTCCAGGTCAGGGGCTGGTTGGTGCAGAACACCCTAATGCTTTGGGAAGCTCTGCTGGGTAAAGTTCACCATTTTAGCTGCAGGGCCGAAAAGAGTTGTGTGTGCGTCTGCGCACACATGTACACACGAGTAGATTTTAGAGTCTTATGCGTGGTGTACAAGATCTGATAAGGAATCCACTCATGCCCAACAAAAACGGCATCTTTCTTGATATAGTTGCCCCACGCCTTTCTGCAATTCTGGGGAACAGTCTGGGAGCCCTATGTGGCGCACTGGAGCTGTCAAGGGAAAGGCCGAGGGACCCAGGTTGCTGGACTCAGGGATTAGCCAGATGGTCTGGCAATGGAGTCACCATGGAGAACAGATGTGTGATATGGGTAGAGAGAGTGGGATTGTTCAGACCCGATAAAAAGTCTTTCAAAGATCTTGATCCTATTTGCTGTTAGTAGTTGTTTTTGGGGGGACTAGGGAGATGTCTAGTGTGTATGTTGCTCTCTCTAAGGACTGGAGTTTGGTTCCCAGCTCCCAACCACAACTCCCTGCAATGCCAGCCCTAAGGGATCTGATGGACTTTTTTGGTCTACATGGGCATCCTTATGCATTCAGGAATTGGCACTCACATGCACATGTAATACACACACACACACACACACACACACACACACACACTCACTCTCATTCACACACACAGAGTTAAATAAATAATAAAATCTTAAAAATTCTCTTCAAAGGGCTGATAATGGGAGTTTCATTTCTTCTTATCTAGCATGTAAAACAGTTTCACTTTAATTTTAAGTGAAACTATTTAAGTGTTTTACATTTCTAGTGTTTCCCGAACACCCTTCTTTAGTGACCTGGACAGAGTTTCCTTGCATCCACTTGTACCACATATACACAGTATGACTGGGCAGGAGCCCAGGGGACGGCTCTACCAGCCACGGCTTCCTCAGAACAGCCCCTCTGACTTTGGCCTTGTGTTCTTTAGGAATCTTTTGGAATGAAGACCTGGAGGGTTAACAGTTTAGGAGGGGCCCAGAGCTAAGGCTAGCCTCAGGGCAAATCAAGCCAGGGTTATGCAAACCGGATTGGATGTCCTGAGAACTGTGACTAGCAGATGTTGCAAAGCACAGCGGAAGGGCAGATCACTGGACAGCCAACATGGAATTCCCCTTTGTGTAACTGTGGTGCCACAGAGAGCAATTCGGATTCTGCTCAGGCACCAGCACCTTGTTTTCTAACTTCTCACACGAGAAATTTGTCCTATCAGAGGCACCAGGTGTTATTTCTGGCTATTCAAAGGTGACAGTCATTGGGCCGTCTCTGTGACCACCCAGGATAACAAGGTACCTGAGCCTGGGGCACCAGTGGCATCTCTCAGCTACAGGACTTGTCCTTTGATGGGATTTGGTTTATGCAAATCTTCTCTCTATGGCTGAGACCCTACAGACAGGTCTCAGCCCTGGTGGCTTCTAGGACTGTGACTTTGGCCATCACACAGGGGTCCATGATTAAAAGGATCCTGCTCTCACTGTCTTGAAATTTTTAGTGACTGTTCAGCAGGGAACCCTGTTTCTGCATTTTGCGCTGGGTCCTCAGTTTATGTAGTCCAGTGTTTCTCAGCTTCCCGAATGCTGCGACCTTTTAATACAGTTCCTCATGTTGTGCTGACCCCCGACCATAAAATTATTTTCGTTGCTACTTCATAACTGTGATTTTGCTGCTGTTACGCATTGTGATGTAAACATCTGTGTTTTCTGATGATGGTCTTAGGCTACCTCTATGAAAAGGTCGTTCAAGCCCCAAAGGGGTCGCAACCCATAGGTTGAGAACCTCTGCTGTAGTGTGTTAATTAAAGTGTTCTTTCTCTGGTGTCATCCTTGTCTGGCACAGTAAACAGAGCCACCATCCACCTCAAAAGATAACTTACTGGTTCCTCCCTCCCCAGTCTGCGTCCGGTTGATCACTAAATCCTCTGGATTTCTCTTCATCACCATTTCCCCCATTTGTTCTGTCTCTTGATCTCTAATTCAGAGTGATCATTTGCAGACACCAACAAGACTGTGATGCTCCTCCAGTGGCTCCCAGCTTTTCTTCTTTTGGTAAAATAAAGACTGGCCTGGAGCTCACAACGTGCAGTAGGTTGGCTTTGAACTTATGACGCTACCCCTGCCTCTACCTCCCAGAACACTCATTCTTATTCTTTTAATTTATTTTATTTTTAATTATATATGTATATGGGATTTAACAAGGCAACTCCACGTAGTTAAAAGGAGGTTTATTTTGGGGTAACTTACAGCCAGTAAAGGGGTTGGTTACAGGATCCGGGAGTGGTGAGGTGCAGTCCAGCGGGGTTCTCTGGAGAACTCTGACTAGGTCTGCCATCCAGCACCCAGGATCATGAGGAACCAAGAGGCTGGCACGTCCGGATGGTCTTAAGGGCTCTTGTCCTGGCCACGCCCCAGGGGCAGGTCCTAGGTAGGCGTGGCGGTTACCAGCTGCCTCACTGAGGTGGTGCTTCAAGGTCAAAGCTGGAATAGCTACCCACTACATCTATATGAGTATGGGAATGTGTACATGTGAATGCAAATGCCCATGGAATCCAGAATAGGGTGCCGGATCCCTTAGAACTAGAGTTCCAGGTGGTTGTGAGCCTGCTGATGTGGGTGCAGGGTACCGAACTCAGGTCCTTTGCTAAAGCACTATTTGTTCTTAACCACTGAGCCATCGCATTAGCCCAAGATTCACATCCTTAACACTTATGGAAACTTACTTACCATTTGACCCTATCCATGACTTCTGCTTCAGTTTTCAGCTTCCCTCTATAATTCAGCCTCTTTGGTTTTTGTTCTTTTTTTTTTTTCTTTCAAATGATCCATACTTTCTCTCCCACAAGCCTTGGCATATTTAGTTCTTCATGCTTGCTCTCTCTCTCTCTCTCTTTCTTCTAAGTTCTTCCAGCTTAGCTACCACTTCTTTATATGATTTTTCTTTTATTTCCCAGTCCAGGACAGATCCCTCTGGGTGTCTTATACTTTTCCTGTATATGACGCTTGTCAGTCATTGTACATGGGATGATAAGATTATTTGCCCTCTACCTTATTACTGTGATCATCACAGGTCAGGACTGGGGTCTATGTTGGATCATCATTATTCCTCCATCAAAGAGCTCTGGACATAGTGAGAACTTAGGGTGGCTGACAGGGTAGTTGCACATACAAACTTACATTAATTGTAATAGCAGACACAAGACCCCGCACAAACTCAAGCCAGAAAAAATCCCAACATGGAGATGGGGGGTGAAGATGGGCAGGAAGCCCCACCTCCTGCTGAGGAGAAACTGATAGCTGCTGAGTGACAGACAATTAGTTTTCATTAAAGGTGCAAACCCTGGTAGGTCAACTAGTCTCCAGGGCAGGCACCATACCCAAGAGTATTTGGGTAGCGCAAATTGGCCTCAATGGGTTTACAGAAAGAGAGAGAGCATGAAGTTGGGGGGATAGGGAGGTAGGGGTGGATATGGGAGGAGTTGGAGGGATCAATATAATTAAATATATTACATGAATTTCTCAAAGAATTAATATAAATATTTCTTAAATATTTGGTGGTTGGTTGGCTGACTTCTTGAAAATATGCTCAGGTTGGCCTCAAACTCCTGAGCTGCTAGAGTTATGGACACGTCCCTCTACACCTAGCATGGCTTCCTAGAGTTTTGTAGCTCCAAGTGGCTCTCTATGTCTGTTGCTGTTCTGTTTCGTATAAAGTAGAGGATGGATTCATCTGGAGAAATAGCTGTCATTACAAATGACATGCCTAGTCCCATAATTACCTTTCAGTTAAAAAAAAAAAATTGATCTGCTTACTAACCAGCCTCTTCCAGGGGGATGTTAACTAAATCTTCCCTGATTGTTGGAATGTAAACAATGCCTAATATGTAGGAGGTCTGAAAAGGTGGGTTAGGTATTATCAAATCCATACTTAGTTTTCACACAGGGAGAAAGGTGCAGAGAAGGAAATGATGCTCCCTGGCGCTCCAAAGGTTAACTTCAAAGGTGGGATCGAAGCCCAGTCCTCATTCATTGATTTGTAGCTAATTCCTGACTAAGTACTAAGACAGAGGGTTCTTGGGACCCACCAACATTCTGGGATTTGTGCAGTGTGTGGGTTTTGTGGTAATGAGGCGAAACTAAAGGTCTGAAATTACGTTTTCTCCCACTCTACAGTATGACTATTCTGCACTTGTTACACTCAGTCTGGTGTTTAGGATCTGGCTTTGAGGTGAGGGCTGCTGAGTTATTTTTGTCTCAGGAAAATGGTCAGGCCTCGACTACAGAAATGTCCAAAGCATGGCATGTGTTTTCTCACTTCAGCATCTCAACACACCATCTCCTTCCAGAAACTCTAAATCATCCTAGTTCTTGGATCAGGAGCTTCAAGACAAGATCTTTGCTATTCCGGAACCCCCTTTCTCCCTCTGGGAGATGGAGGGCTGTCAGAGCATTTTTCTAAGCTACTTTCCAGATCTAGAACTTGGTGCCCCCTCCCCTCGCCCCTTTCCCCTAGTCTACTCCCTTGGCAGAAATTAGTTGGCACTCAAGGTTCCGATGGGTATTTTCCCTGCCAAAACCCCAGGTCAGCACAAGACCAGGCCCTGTAGTTTCTGCTAGTGTGTGCTCCTGCCCAGCCCTGGAAGTGCCATTCTGTAAGAGAAACAAGCCTTTTCCTGGGGGCAGCTCTTGCGTGTTCACCTGTGTTTCCTTCTCGCCATCCTGGCCCCCAGTGCTTTGAGGTTGCAGTTTCGTTGTGAGTCAAGCATGCTGAGAGCAGTGGAAACCAGAGAGGCCTTCACTGAGTGGTAGGACATGATGCTGCCTTTTCCTCAAGAGCGTGGCCAGGGTGGCGACCGGGGTGTGGGAGGAAGGTGTCGGGTTTCTCGGATTGACTGTGTCAGGGAGAAATTACTGGAAAACCCTCGAGAGCACCACATCTATTTGGAATGGCAGACACTTTCTTAAGAAATAATCTATACACAGTAGAGTTTGGTGGAGCCTACCTATAATCCTAACACTCAGGATCTGAGGCAGGAGGATTCCCTAGATAAGATCAATCTGGACTACAGAATGAGACCGTGTCTTAACAAACAGCCTCCAAACAAAAACAAGCAGTTAACCAAATAGGAAAGTATGAAGTGGCCAGCATTGTGCTGGAACACACCCATGACAGTTTAGTATCTGCTGAGAAGCAGGTCTGGTCCAGATCAAAGCCTTTGGGTGTGACTGGCTCGGCAGAGGATTCAGGGGACAGATTTTCTTAGCAAAGGTGATTTTGGGATCATACTGGGTTCTTCTGACAATGAGGCTAACTTGAGTGCTGGCTTAGTCTTGGTGGGGCTGCCAGAGGCTGTAGGCTTTGAGACGTTAAGGTCCCCCAACCCTTCCATCATATCCCAACGAGAAAAGGAAGTAAAACAACATTGAAAGACCGGTCCTGGAACCAGGCTGTTTGACAGTGTGGGTGAATCTCCCATCATGTAGCCGGTGCTGGAACCAGGCTGTTTGACAGTGTGGGTGAATCTCCCATCATGTAGCCGGTGCTGGAACCAGGCTGTTTGACAGTGTGGGTGAATCTCCCATCATGTAGCCGGTGCTGGAACCAGGCTGTTTGACAGTGTGGGTGAATCACTCATCATGTAGCCGGTGCTGGAACCAGGCTGTTTGACAGTGTGGGTGAATCTCCCATCATGCAGGCTTTATGTCACCTTTCTCATAGGTCTGTGAAGGAATCACCATGGAGCAGGTGGGCTAGAAGTCCACGAAACAGAAACAGAGAGTTGGCACAGAAGAAGATGCTGGTCGCCTCCCGTGTAGAAGTGCTCCATTTCTATAGACTTGAATGGCGATCTTTCTGGTCCTTCCTTATGCTTGGTGTGATGTATTTTTTTTTTTTTAAGTGATCAGCAGCTTCTAGAGAGCCAGGGTCAAGTTCAGAGAGGGGAAGAAGCATGAAAAAGAAACAACAACTGATTCGGAGTTCGGAAATGGTTGCAGAGCGCACAGGGTTGGATGGGAAGCTGGGATGGTGAGCAGATCCTCTGGGAGCCCCTGGCTAGGCAGAGTGGAAGATAGGGTGTGATTCCATGAGGGACTGAGAGCCTCTCAGAGAGGTGGAGGTGTGGGAGCCTTCCCAAGTACATTATCAAGGAGATAGTACAGAATGATAGGAGGTGACAGCATGGTCTATTCAAATGTCACCTAAGCTAGTTAGAGAAAGAAAGTCTCCTATGCAAATCTCATAGAACCCAACTCCTGAGAACCTAACTGAGACTGGGCTGTAATCCAGTTACACCATAGACCAAGAGCAACCAGCTTTTATAGAGTTTTCGGGGAGATGTTGTTCTAGGTCCTAAAAGACTAACTTACAAACATTTGTGGAAAAGCACAAAATGACCCCCACTGCAGCGTATGAACACGTGCCTGGCCTGCAGGGCCTCCAGGCGTTCCCCCGTGTGTTATCGAGCAGTGATAACGGGGTCTTGGGGTTGAGAAGGTGGGAGAGCAGAGACGGTAAGATAGCTGTGGAGGGAGGGGCGTCATGGGCAAGCTGGCCGCTTTGTATCTCTGCCGCTGAAGTCAAGAACCTTAACATGCTTCTTCCAAGAAAACTTTATTGCGTCTTCAAGGTGAGAAAATGATAATACCCTTCCCACATCTGGCCCTGATGGCCTATGGCCTATGCTTTATCTGTCGGAACTACACGGTGCTCATCAGAAGGGCTGTGGCGGTTGGTACCACCTCAACTGGGCTTTCCCTTCTCAGCCTCCTGAAATGGCTCTGAACACCCAAAGGCTGAGGAAGAGGAAATATTCCACTAGCTGAGACCTGTCTGTGGGAGCAGATGCTGGGAGAGTCTAACCAGGTAGGGTCTTTGGTAGAGGCCCATGACAGGTGGTGGGACTTCTGCTCATGATGGCAATGGCTGAAACTTCCGTTTCATTTCATGTAAAGTCAGAAGACTTTAGAGTAAGCCTTGGGGTGGTGGTGGTGGGAGTGGGGGGGCTGGGTGGGAGAGGCTGGTGCCTCTCAGACCACACAGAGCCTGCGTTTGTTCTCATGGCTGCAGTGGTGGGGAAAATGGAGTTTCAGGGTACAGGGCTGGGGTAACCATGATCTGAGTCAGAGAAAGGATGTGAGGGATGCTGAACACTTCACACTGACCCCACCATGGTCCCCTGCACTTTCCACCTCTGCTGAGCCAAAGGCCATGCACGAGTTCAACTGCAGCTGGTCCTTCTTACTGTTAACGTTTTGAGGTTAACCAGCTAACGCTGCACACGCCGTCCCTTCCAGCTCCTGGGCCACGAGAGAGCAGAATGAATTCTGAAGTCATTTTAGATTTCTGAGTATCACAAGCCAGGCTCATCTTTTCAGTGCATGAATTTCATCACCAAATCCCTGTTCTCACAAGCCTTCGTGCCCAATGCCTTCAGAGTACAGCTCAGCCATTCATCTTGGCCCCACACACCTGAATGCTTTGTAGTCTTTTTCTTATAGGTTCTTCTTGCAGGCCTCTGGACAAGATCAGAAAGTTCCTGAGGGTTTGGGGGGGACTTGTGGGTCTCTAAGCATGGCCTTATGGATCAGCAATGGCCTTCCCACCCATTTCTGCCCCACCACCCCCTGTTTACCTCATCTTCCATGAGATTTTCTTCAATAACGTGACTTCATTGGAATTCCATTAAGAAGAACCACCCTTGGTTCTGCTTCTTGTTCACCGTGAGGAGATGAGCTTTGCTCCATCATGCTTGTGCTGCTGCGACATTCTGCCTCGTCTGAGGCACAAAGCAATAGAGCCGCCCGATTCCGACTGTGGTTAGAAACCTTTGAAAGCATGAATGAAAACACGTATTCCCTCTTTTAAGTTGTATTCCTCAGGTATTTGTACAGAGCGATGAAAAGTTCGCCTATCATAATGGAATGTAGGAGGATGAGAAGGACAGCAGTTACCCTAAAACAAGAAAACAGAGGGCTTGACTCCTCATCCTCATTTCTGAAAGACAGACAGACAGACAGACACAAACAAGCACACATGCATGTATGAATGCAGAGAGAACATTTAGAGCTGTGGTCTTCTTGGTCCGCCAACATCCTTAAGACAGGTAGGAAGGAGTATTTCAACACCTCGTTAGCATAAGAACCTTTGTGAATCTGTTTTTTTTTTTTAAAGAAATATCATAATCATTTGCAATTTGGAAAGTTATATAAATTACTTTTATCAAGAGTTATTTTAAATCTACTTATGTGTCTCTGTGTAGGCATGTATTTGTGAGGGCAGACCTCCATGGAGGCCAGAAGAGGGCATAGTGGCTCTTGGAGCTGGAGTTACAAATGTAAGCTACATAACTTTGGATGCTGGGACCCAAACTCCAGTCCTCTGTGAGCAGACCTTCTCAGCTGCTAAGCCATCTTCCAGCCTTGAGTCGTCTGAATTCTAAACAATACCTTCTCAACACTCAGAGTTTCATACAATAAAATAAACGTGTGACAAGTGAATTTCCAAATAGAAGCCTAGCTGGGTCTGTTCATGGTTAGACACAACAGTGGCAATAGCAACCCTTTTGAGGGGGCATAATTTGTAAGTGTCAAGTGCCCCACTAAAGTGCTTTAAAAAGAAAACAACTAGTTTGTAATTAGCAAAAGAAAAAATTCTCTAGCACTCATGACAAGTTTGACCGTCTTTGCACACTATCTAGATTAGGAAGTGTTTTTTTTTTTTTGTACTTTACAGCGTGTGTGTGTGTGTGTGTGTGTGTGTGTGTGTGTGTGTGTGTGTGTTGGGACATTTTATTTAGGATATGCACTTAAGATGCCCAAATTGCAGTGATTTTGGCCCAGAAAAAATAATGAGAGCTGGTGTAGTGGTTTGAATGAGGATGGCTGCCACAGGCTCATATATTTGAGTGCTTGGTCCCCAGTTAGTGGAACTGTTTGGGAAGACCAGGAGGTGTGGCCTTGCTGGAGTAGCTGTGGCCATGTGGCTTCGGAGAGGTGTGTCACTGGGGTGGGCTTTCAAAAGCCCATACCAAGCCTGGTCTCTCTCTCTGCCTCATGTCTGTGGATCAGGAAGTAAGCCCTTAACTATTGCCCCCGTGCCTTGCCTCCATGCCTTTCTCTATGCTCCCCACCTGACAGCCATGGACTCACCCTCTGAAACTGTAAACAAGCCCCAATTAAAAGGTTTCTTTTACCAGTTGCCTTGACCCTGGTGTCTCCTCACAGCAATGGACAGTAACTAAAACAGCTGGCTTTTAGCCTTTTGTGTGTGGCTATGGCAATGTCATCCAACTTTGATGGCCCTCAGTTTCTATCTGTGTGAAATAAGGAGATGTCTTGCTGCTTTCTCCTCCCTTGTAGAGGATCAGGGGCCTGCCAAGTTTATAGAATACGTTAGGACTAAACACGTGAAAGAGCTCCTCTGTGGTCCTGCCATTCACTCAGTGATGGGGGAACCCTAGCAACTTTTCTTAGAACAAGAGACCCAGATTAGGATCCAGGAGTTCCTCCTGTGCAGATGTGCCCCAGCACATCAGACCTCCTGGCTTTTCCAGTACCACGTGATGCAGCCTAGTAGGTAATACTTTCTTTTTTTCCAGCAGCAACAATTGCATCTATGGGAATCTGTCCTTTTCACGAATCTTCTCTCTGAAATCTCCCTCTGTCCAGGATTTTTGGTCCCCCCGGGACATTGCTGGGGAAACACGCTGGCCAATAGAACTCTTAGTTACCTTCTCAGCCACGGAGATGCCAGCATAGGCAATCGCATGTGGTCATCGCAGTGTGTACTCATGTGTGTGTGTGCTGGGCGGCTGCTTGGAACAGTCCTGTGACTAACAGCAGTCAGCCACCTGACACTATCCAGTGTGTGATGCGCTCTGAGCTGGGCCCTGGAACCTCTGCTGAAGGGGTTCTCCCTGTCTTAGATGCTTCTCCTTCTTCACTCTCCAATTTCCTATTCTTTGTGTCATTTTACTTTGTTTGACGAAAGCCCCCAAATTTACCCCACTGTTAATACCACTTAGAGCAGGGACTCTTTTTTTTTTTTTCCATTTGTTTTTGCTTTTTGAGACAGGGTTTCTCTGTGTAGCTTTGGAGCCTGTTCTGGATCTTGCTCTGTAGACCAGGCTGGCCTCGAACTCAGAGAGATCCGCCTGCCTCTGCCTCCCAAGTACTGGGATTAAAGGCGTGCACCACCACCACCCAGCCCTGCCCAGGAACTTTTAATTTGTGATTAAGGCAGACATGTGGGCTCAGATTTGATCCCCAGATGCTTTAAAACAGCGATAGCGTTCAGGTTGGTGGCTGAGCAAGCAGTTTGTCTGAGAAGCTACCCCTGAGCACCCGAGTGCCCCTTCTTTTTTTCTTTTTTTGGTTTTTCGAGACAGGGTTTCTCTGTGTAGTTTTGCGCCTTTCCTGGATCTCGCTCTGTAGACCAGGCTGGCCTTGAACTCACAGAAATCCTCCTGGCTCTGCCTCCCAAGTGCTGGGATTAAAGGTGTGTGCCACCGCCGCCCAGCCCAAGTGCCCCTTCTTGACAACGACCAAACTACTCCTCCTTTCTTCCTTCCAGCCCCATGTGCTCCCCAGTCACCCATCCTCCCAATATAGTGTTTTGGGAAAAACTGTTATGAGCTCATGGCCCCTGAAAGCATTCTCCAGGAAGCCACCCCCAGATTCCAGGAAGCCTTGGAGGCTGGAAAGAGGCCCTCTCAAACCCCAAACCATCCACACAGGTTATTCCCCTCTTTAACCCGTATATGAGACGCCCAAGGAGTTCTGTAAAGTAGAAGGGAACTAAGTTTGGACACGTCCACTGACATAGTCCTTATGTGTTCTTCCATGAAGCCTTCCAGTACAGGCTCCACTGAGCCCAATGATGCCAAAGGTCAGGAAGTTCCTTCCATCCAGGAGAACCACCTCCGGCTTCACTGTTGGCAGCCTGGTAGAGCGACAGAACTCAGAGATCATTGAAACCCCCTTCTGTTCTCATTTTCCCTGGGAGGTAGAAACGATCCAAATGCTTCCTGTGTGACTGGTGCCTCAAGATTAACAAAGACCTTTTGTGGGCATTAGGCCATTCATTCCCTGCCGCCACGAAGCAGGGTTACCACTGCAGTTTTGCAGAGTGGAGGAAACAGGCTAGCTGATATGCGCAGGCCAGGATGTACAAGTTAAGACTCAACTACAAGTCAAATGCTTGGAGCTATTAGAGTGTGTGTGTGTGGGAATGTGGGGTTTATTTTCTAGTTTATTTCCATAGCATACCCCTCTTTTGTTCAGATGAGGACGCTGGGGTCCAGACCATTGAGAGGAGTTGCCCTGATGGCAGAATAGGAATTCAAATGTTAATGTCTTGATAATGACTTTGGGCTGGAGAGATGGCTCAGCAGTTAAGAGCCCTGGATGCTTTTCCAGAGGTCCTGAGTTCAATTCCCAGCAACCACATGGTAGCTCACAACCATCTATAGTGAGATCTGATGCCCTCTTCTGGCATAAAGTCATACATGCAGATAATGACTCCATTGCTTTTGAGACTGTGGACCCAATAATTTCTAAAAGGCTACAAAATGTCCTCATCTCTCATTATCCTAAAAGAAAACCCCAGCTCCATGATGTTCCATCTCCCTCTGACTACATCCTGCCGGGTGCATGCCACACCTCCCCTGCCTCGCAATGATGCAAAATGGTATCTACTACCTCCCAGGTCGAAAAAGGGGAAAGAAAATCAAACCAATAAACAAACAAAAACCCCCGGACCCCAGACTCAGCAACCACAGGAGGTAAACAGCATTGTTTCCCCAGAGCCAGCAGCCCCCACAGAGCTGTATTTTCCACCCTGGCTGTTACTATTGGGTTGCCTCACTTGCGACTTTTGTTCTTGTCAATGGAGTCATACCCTGACATGGGGGTAGGGTGCTGGCAGGTGTCGGGAGGTTTGCAAATTCATCTCCGGCTTCTGACGTCTGAGCTCCTGCCCCAGTGTCCACTTCTGTCAGGTAGCTGTGGGCAGAAGGGGCCAGAGATGCACTATGGGCTTCTTGGATTTGTCTTCTCCAGAACCCCTTAGCTTGGAGGCCGTGCAGGCAGGACAGAGAGCAAGGGCCGTGCTTCTAAAGGCGTTCTCTTGAGCTCTGATCTAGGTGATGGACGGCTGGAGCCATCTCTGAGATCTTTTTCTGTGCTCTTTGCCCCACTCTGGTGTGTTGCTTATGTATGTAAGCCATTTCTGGACAGGGGGCTTTCCCAGGCCTGGTCATACTTACCATGTCATTAGCTGATGGTGGCCGGGAGGAGGCTCAGTGCCCATTGCATTCGCTAGTAGTCAGATTCTACTCAGAGTGCCCAAGAGGCTACCTCTACTTCTTCCCTGGTAAGCAAGGTAGCTCCAAGGTTGGATAGAGAGAACCTGTGACCTTTTTTTAATTCTTTAGGACAAGGCTGGGATAGTTCTGTGGTCCTGGTGCTAGTGTTGGCCAGGGCATCTTTAGATTTTCATTATAATTCTCTGCATACTGGCCCCAGCTCCATTTCTTCCTGTATCCAGCCTCAGGCCTTCCAATACCCTTTGTCAGGTCTCTGATTATCAAAGCCTCCAAAGGGTTTTCTTTACTCAGAACCCTTGCCAGATGTCCCCTACGCCACCTCTTAACCCCCCCAGCACCCCATTTTCATAAAGATAACTGCTCAACTAAACACTTCCAAAATAGATCGTAATGGCAACATCTTACCCTCCCAGGAAAATACCTATACTTTAAACTGGTACTGTTTAAACCAATGAACATTCCTGGTTGTGTGTTTGTGTGCTCATGCATCTGACTGGAGGGCGGGGCCTTCCCCCAGCTGCTTGGATTTAGTACCCTTGCTGATGTGAAAGGTTCTAGTCATAGACAGATGTTCAGAAATTGCCTCATCTTGGGAATATCTGTGGCTTCTTCAGACTGAGTCTGAGATGCCTTTTCTTCTGAGAAAGTCTGGGAAAGAGTGTGGAGCATGACCTTGGAAATAACATACAGCCAGTCTATCAACTGCCTACCCACTTACTTAGGAAGAAACAGCTAATGGGGTTTCTGAACCAGAAATCCCTAGACCATCTCTTCCT
Source organism: Peromyscus eremicus (assembly GCF_949786415.1). Taxonomy (NCBI): domain Eukaryota; kingdom Metazoa; phylum Chordata; class Mammalia; order Rodentia; family Cricetidae; genus Peromyscus; species Peromyscus eremicus. The sequence goes on from NC_081431.1 coordinate 61,708,372, forward strand.
CCTCCTCCTCCTCCTCCATCTCACACTAAGAATGGCCTCTTCCATCTTAGTTAGCAGTGATGTATGAGCTCAAATCGGACAATGGGAATGAAGTGACACCTTGGATATCCCTGTGGGGGTTAGTGCATTCATCTTCCCTCTCTTTTAAGAGCTGTTTCCAGGACTGAACCTTATGTGTCAAATGTGATTTAGAATAAATAGTAAAAACAAAATGAGCGCTAACTCTTGAAACTCCTCAGGCGTAGTTCTAAATGGTATATGTATATTGATCCTTTTCTCGTCACCATATTTCTAACGGTGATGTGAGTGCCTATAGTTAGTCCATATTACAGCTGGAGAAACTGAGCTCAGGAAATGATGTGCATGACCTAAGTCCATACATCTAGCAAGTGTCAGAGTCAAGATGTGAACTTGAGCAGTGTGGCTGTAGATACTCTGCTGTCCCTTAAGAGAGTGGATGGAAGGGACACCCGAGGCATGTCACTGGCTGGAATAAAGTATTCCCTGACATCCCGTGTGTAAAGCACATGGTGAATGTTAGTTGCCTTATACCAGGAATGCTTTGTGCTTTCACAACATTGGGGTGATGGGCCTTCAAGCTCAGGTAGAGTTCAAAGGATTTGAGCTTGTGGGTGGGGATGTATTTGCGGGGTACACATAGGCCACTGGTGACCACCTGGCCTGGATGGCCTTTCCTTCAGGTTGGACAAGCACTCCCCTTCAGTACTTCTACAGCTTGTCCTTAACTAGACCTTCTGCAGACAATGTCTATGGTTTCTGGAACTCCAGTCTCTCCACCTCAGGTAGAATCTGTTCTATCAGGGATTTAGGGGACAATTGTTTTTTTTAAAAAACAATATGAGGTAGTTGGGGACAGCTATGAGGCAGGCCCTAGAAGGAGAAAGCCATGAATCAGGAGTCATGTAGCAACACAGGGTTTTCCTTCAGGGTACTTTGGTCAGCGTGGGTCCGTGATTCTTTTGAGGGATTCCCCGATGGTTCCCTGGCAGTGGCGTTCTGGTAGAAGCTTCTGATTCCCCTCGTTGCCTGATTCACCCCAGCCCCCAATTACTTAGACTCCGTCAAGGTGCTACTGGAGAATTTGATTGGGTCACTACAAGGATGGGTGGGAAACTGGGCAAAAATACTACATCCTTCAACTCTGGAAAGACAGGACATCAGTCCACCCTTCTCTTCACATCTGGAACACAAAGTCAGGAAGACATAAATAAGTAAAGTAATTATCAGTATTTTTTGAGTCTCAAGCTCTATTCAATTAGTCATAGCTGCAGCTTGGGTTCTTCAGATAACACCTCCCTGGCCTCCCTCACAGGGTTAACTAATCACATTAGCCAATCACACAGACCTCAGAAGAACATGCTGAGGACGGGAAAGAGGTTGCACACCAGCAAAAACGGCAGGGGCAGGCTGGGCACCAGGTGTGGATAAAGGTCCTTGAGGCGAAGGCGAATGTGAGTCATGGTGCTGAAGTTCCAGGTCAGACTTCTGGGGAGTGGGTGCGGTTCACGAGTCTCAGAAAGCTGATGAACAGCACCTTGGAAACCGGGGCCCAGCCAAGCAAACTCCACCACCGTTGGCAACAGGTTATTTCCCAGTTTGCCGTGGACCGCTTTTCATCGGCTGCCGTGTCAAGTCTAGATTCATATGATTGTTTTGCTTTCCCCAGCGGCCATAGGGGAGATATAAAGATCCTGCCATTCTAGTTGGGAGGATAGACTGAAACGGCAGATGGCAAAGGCTTGGCATAGTGACCAATGACCGCTTAATAATGGCAGCTCATCTCACTTCCGCTTATCTCTGCAGTTTACCATATTCTATCTATACTTCAAAGTTCTGCCCCTTGTTTCTCAATCCCCACTGCCTCCTTCCCATATAACCACTGATTCCAATGCCCCTGTGTAGTGCCAATCCTTTTACATGAAGCTCTGGTGGTCACTGATGGACCTTCCCTGAGCCTCTGACACTGTGGTTTGGCCCCAATCATTTTATAGCATCTTGGGGCCTCCCTCGGAGTAGGAATGTGAGTTTTGTTTTCCTACAAAGACTGTAGCTTCTCAAGTTCGGGAGCTGGACTCCTTGCCTCTTACCCCATGCCTCACAAGGCCACCAAGGGAGCAATAGGTTTTTGAGAAGAGACCTGGAGGGCGGGCAGGGTGTGTGTGGCAATGCAAAGTTGCCCAAAGTGATGGGGAAACCAGATGGGGTGCTTCTGTTTGGGGATTTCCCTGCACCATGTTTCATGACTTGTATCAAGCCCCAAGCTTTGTCAAGCAGTAATCCCACTGTCTTCTCCATTTTCCAGACTTATTTCTGCACCTGGTACTCATTTTAACGGACAAAAGTGCTATCAGACAGAGAATATTGGACTCCCAGGTTGGGATAAAGGGCCTCCCCAATGCCTTGAGCTCTATAGATAACTCAGGGTCTCCCAAACTGCAGTTACTCCCCACCCTGTATCAGTTTCAGGCTATTCTACTGTGGCTGGGCTTCCCTTACAGTTTCTTCCTCTCTGTGTAACTTGCTCAGGCATGGGCTACGTCTGGATCAAGACCATAAAGCCAGCGGAAGAACATGAGAGCACACGGAGGCTGGTACTGTCTTCTCTGGTAACAGCCTTTGGGTAGTGGTCTATTGTTAGAGGAGGGAGTGTGAATCTCAAGGCTGTTTCCTACCCTGTTTTCTACAGATGTGTTTCTCTGTATCCAGCTGGGTTTCTTCTATCCTGTTCACAGACAGATGGCCTTCTGCTCTGTGGCTTCTTTGCGGAGACTGGTCCTGGATGATGTTCGGTCCTGGCTGGAGTTTGAGTCTACTTAGTCCAGGCTGACATACTCGAGTCACCCAAGACTGGATGTCTCAAGAGCCTGGCCTACTCCTCACCCACTTTCCACTTGTTTCCCTCCCCAAGCCAATCCATCCTTGGACTCTTTCCTACACTTTTAGAATCACCCAGTGTTGGGTGCTGGGGAGGAAGGAGTCCTAGAGACTAGTTTACTGTCTCCCTTTTTATGGATGGGAGAGACTCTGGGCTAGGGAGGGCCTTGCTGTGAGGTCATACAGTCTCTGCAAGGGATATCCATTTTCCTTCCCGCCCCCAGATCAATGCCTGCCATCTGCTTGTGCACTTAAAACCCATCATCCGTCCTACCGTTTGTGTTTCTCTTTCTTCTTCTATTATCAATATTACCTTCTCAGTGGAGGTTCCCTTGATAAATTCTCTTTATTTGCATTGGAGTTCTTCACAATCAACAGAATGAATACACACACACACACACACACACACACACACACACACACACACATTCTGTAAGTGGTTGGCACAGTTTTGGAAGCTGAAAATTCCCATGTGCAGCTATCAGTTGGAGAGCTAGAAAGTCAGTGTGGTCCAAAGCCCAGGATGCCAGCCGGGTCTGAAGGGCTGAGAGTCAGGCATATTCAGAGATGATGAGGAATGCTTTAGCTCAGAGGGGGTGTCCTCTCTTCACTCTTTTGTTCTATCAGGGTGTTAGCACATTGGATGATACCCACCCACACTGAGCAGGCAATCGACTTCACACGGTCCTCAGATTCCAATGCTAATCTCTTTCAGAAGTGCCCTCATAGATGCACTCAGAAGAAATGCTTGTCTAGACATCTATCTTGATATCCTGTGATCAATCCAATTAATTTGACACATAAAATTAACGACCACAATCTTGCATTCTTTAATACATGGGTGGCCTGTGCTGTGTTAATTGACATTTTTTCCCTCTCCACGAGCTCGTTGGTAGTATTTCAGTGTGTTCTTTATCATCCCATTAACCTGGCAGCTTCATCCCTCATTTTAAGTGCCTTGGAGGCAAAGGATGCTGTCAGCATCTTCGTCTGGATCCTCACTCTATGTCCATCCTGGGGCTACAAACTCCTGGATGTCTACAGTCCAGCAGGTGGGTAGCATATCTTGACAACCAAGTCATAAATCCTCCTTGTCTGAGGCTTGGGTAAGACTTTAGGGAAGAGAATGTTCCCTGAATGCTCCACTTGGGTCAAGTTAGGGGTCAGGACTCTCCCTTGCTTTGGAGAGACTGGCTGGACAGGATGTGAATGTCCTTTAATTTTTGCATCGTCAGGTCACTTGTTTGGGGTCACACTGTGACACATTCATTGCCAAACCTGCCCATTTCACCAGGGCCCCTTGGGATTTTGTCAAGTCAGTCTTTGTCCTTTGTACTTTCTTGCTCAACTCATGTAGAGTTCTAGAATTCTCAGGCAAGAGGAGTAACCTGTGGTGAGGCAAGTGGAGGGTTATGTCATTCATACTCAAACAGGACACATGAGAATCAGAGGCACTAAATTGTTTCCACACTGACTGTGGTAACCCCTTTCAGTAGTTCACAAAGTTCAGAGGTCCTTGCAAATGTTTAAGTTTCTGCTACTTTACTTTTATTCTAGCCCCTCACCTTACTATTTACCCAAGAGACCGCCAGACTTCCTGCTGCCTCCTCCATACTCGTTTCTATCACTCACAAAAGCTAGAGGTTCCATGGCCAAAGTACCATGGAAATTGACATTCTGACCATGGTTTTTCATCAAAGGTCAAGGCTCTCCAGAACTTGGAAGGAGGCCAGAGGCGTTGCTGTTGGTAGAAAGTGCCACTTTCTGGGATATGGGCTTCTGACTCAAGAACCTTGGATATCACCTTGTCTAACCTACGATTTTATTAATAGGAGTGACTCTTAATGGTAGTGGCAGAGCTGGGAATAGACCGAGCCACAGACTTTCTGGCATTCCTTAGAGAACACAGGACCTCCTGAATTTGGCTGCATTGAGTTGGAGTTATAAGAAAGCGGAATAGACACATCACTGTAGGCAGTAGGGACAGGTGACTTTCTGTGGACCATTTATTTTCTGCATCTCCTCCTCACCAGGGTCCCAGTCAAGTTTCATGGGCAGCCCTAGATCTTCCAGGCTGGAGAATGGTGATAAGAGAAAAGGAGAACTTATCCTCACTTTTACACCTGATTTGCTTTTCACTGAGGCATTGGCTCACCCCTTAACAGCTCTGGACTTTATCTTGTTGGCTACAGAATGGGGGAGATTTGTGCAAATTCTTTATCTACTGCTCCAGGGTCATCAATGTGATAAAAGCTTTAGTTCTTCAGACAGAAGGTAGGAGGAAGGAATTCTCCAAGAAGAGTATTCCCCTGTCCTCACAAGGATGGGGAAACCAGAGTACCAAAATCCATAGTGGATGGCTGGTAAAGACAGTGAGTTATGACCCACAAGTGTCAACCTGACATCTTCTTGCCATCTGAGACTTCGTTTGTGAGTTTTCCCACTACACCTGCATGATATACAGGCTGAGTTTATGACAGTTTTGCAAAGAGGAAATGGAAACCTAAAGTAACTTTTCCAGTGTCAAGTTAATAAGGGGCAGAGTTGAGCGTCACATCTAGGTATCCTGCCTCAAGCTTGTACTGAGCTCCGTTGCAAGGTGGATGAAGCTTCCCTCCTGCCTTCCCAAAGGAAGAGGCTGCATGGCCCGCAGAAAGGATGCTGTTTATGAAGCAGAGAAGCACAAGAACAAGGGAGAAAGTTGGAGCACTTCTGGGGTACAGGAGCGGCAAGGATTGGAGGGAAATCAATTGCGTATTTCTCCCTGCCAAGCTGCTAGCTCCCTGTTGTCTATTGAATAAGTATTTTTTTCCCTCCAGTGTTGCTTTTTCTAGTTTATGCCAGCTTGTAGATGACCGCACTATATCCCAGTCAGTATTTCTACAAGGGAACAGACACATTTTGGGAGCTGCAATTCTTTATTATTATTATTTTTTTCACTTAGAATACAAAGTAATGGGTTTTAACACAACATCTTCTCACGTGTGTAACAAAGCCTGGACATACTTTGTTCTCATTTGTTTCTCCCCATAGCCTTCCTCTGTACACCCTTCTCCACTTTCAGCAGGTGGAGCCCAGTTCTTAAGGGCTCCAGTCAGTGTAGTACGGGGACAGAGAAAAGGATAGTTGAAGTACACACTCTCATCTCTCCATTCTCCCAGTCTATTTCTTCTGATCCCAATACAACGAAAGCATTAAGATAGCTTTGATATACTGGCTCTTTCCAAGGCCCTGTACCTAATACATACGTTATATATCACCCCTAAAGAGAGCTTTTCCTCTAACTGCATTTGCTGTAGTGACCCATTAAATCTGGCTGCTCCTCCCCCCGACCCCACCTGCTTAGCCACGTATCACAGCCCCACAAGCCTCTGAGAAAGATTGTTGATTCCTCCGCTCTGGAGCCCTCCCACACAGTCAGAACCTTGATTGAGGGTGTGATTCAGCTCGGAGTAGCTAGGTTAAGTTTTTGTAAAGAGGTTGCCATGTGTGCACTTTTGCAGACCTCAAAGCCACCAAAACGTGGGGAGCTTAGTGCGCTTTTTGTAACGATGACTACATCTCCCCTTCATAGAGAAGGACTTACACATACCAACACGGTTCAAGGTGGATCGAGAGAGCACTCATACAAATTGGTGAGGTCTTTCACATCCATGTGGACATGCATGTGTGTAGACATACATGGACTCTGTTCTGCTTGCAGACTTAGTCACCTGTTACGGTCATTCTCTGGGGCCAGAGATACCCAGTTTGTTCCCAGGCTCTACAAGACTGAGCTTCCAGACACCCACAAATGCCCAAGATTGTATTTGCCTGGCCATGAGATTTCTTACTATAAGGATGCTAGCTCAGTTTGGGCAGGGGAGGATGGAGAGGCTTCTGGCTGAGGGTGAGTGAGGGATGGTAGGGTGGAAAGGTAGATAGACTATCTGCATGCCTTTCCCTCCATCAGTCTTCTTCTTGGCCATGGCTATTTCTTTATGCTAACGGTCTTTGCCAAGGTAAGTCCAGGTAGTTGAACAAAAGAAAGTGTGCATCCTTAAAGCCTGAGGTGCTTTAAGAATATCCTTGTGTAGAAGTTGCTGTGGGTCGCAGATTACAACGAGAGTGGAAGGCCTCAGAAAGTCAGCTTCCGGCCACTCATTTCCAGAAGCCACATTGTCATTCTTCTTTTTCTTCTTTCTTTTTCTCTTTCTTGAGACTCGTGGGTCCTGTTTTCTCCCCAGATCCGCATGCTCCTCGTCTCTAAGAATCTTATATCCAGCACACCAACATGGCTCTGGAGGGAACTTCTTTTTGGTCCAACGGTCCAGGAAAGATGAGTTCCTGCTTATAAGCGTACAGTCCCAAGCCCAGATGGCTCGGAGACAGGGCCAAAGAGTGCAGCCCAAATCAGGTATCTGTGCTGTGGTAAGCCACAACCAAGGACCAGTACCATGTGGCTGCCTGGGTCACAGTGGGAATGCATGATAAAACAATGTCCCAAGTCAAATGTCTTGTCCCTCCTGAAGACCCCTGAGCAATCCCTGTAGAGGAAGTCCTCCCTAACTCCCCACAGCGCCTTGTTTCCTGCTCTTGGCTCTCACTGCCTACTGCCTTAAGCTAGTGTTGCTTCTGTAAACATCCCGTTTCCTGCCTGTCTGCAAGCTACGTTGTTCCTCCTCCCATATCTTACAGCTTATGTCAGAGGAACTGAAAAAACACCTAAAAAGTATCTGGTCAAAATGGTCTCTAAATACGTTTTCAGGAAACTTAAGCAACTTGTGAATTATTTTTCTTAAATATATTTCCTATCCACTTATTCACTTTTTTAGCATTTGTGTGTGTGTGTGTGTGTGTGTGTGTGTGTGTGTGTGTGTGTGTTATGTGCAGTCGTTCACATGTGCACATGTCCTAACTCTATTGAAATAGTTGTTGTCATCCGTGATTCTCCTACTGAACATTAGAAGCCAGTCTTCCCTTTGATCTGCACCCATATGTCTCATGACTTTCCTCACCTCATGCCTCTCCCTCAGACTTTGCAAGATCTGGTAAGCTAGTGTTCTACCATCCACTTCTACATATTAGGAAACATTCTTTCTGTTGAGGATCTGACACTCAGCATGACAAAAAAAAAAGTCCTTACCCCACTGAGCTTCCAGTCTGGTGATGGAGGCTGTCAGTCAAACAAGGGTTGCTACAACTGGACTTTATGCTGGGCACTGAAGATAGCGATGCAAAAGTCTCCATCACGGTCCTGGAAGAGCTAAGTTTCCCTGGGGGCGGGGCACAGGTAGATGGGGAGATGCACTGTCCTACAAGAGCACAGTGTTCTGGGATGTGGGAGAAGTGCTGGAGTGATGTCCCAGGGGAGGAAAGGGGGAGCCAAAGGAGGCTTGTTTCAGAGCAGTGACATGTGTGACTGTGCCTACAGGGCAAGTAGGAGTATGCCAGGGAGCGTGATGGTTAGGTGTGTGTGTGTGTGTGTGTGTGTGTGTGTGTGTGTGTGTGTGTGAGTGAGTGTGTGTGTGTGTGTGTGTGAGAGAGAGAGAGAGAGAGAGAGAGAGAGAGAGAAAGAGAGAGAGAGAGAGAGAGAAGGGGAAAGTAGATATTAATGTTGATGATCAGACCCTTCCAGACAGAGTGGTTTGTCTTGAAGTAGAGTTTGAGTATGAAAATGGGCTTGAGCTGGGTGGTGGTGGCGCATGCCTTTAATCCCAGCACTCGGGAGGCAGAGCCAGGCGGATCTCTGTGAGTTCGAGGCCAGCCTGGGCTACCAAGTGAGTTCCAGGAAAGGCGCAAAGCTACACAGAGAAACCCTGTCTCAAAAAACAAAAACAAAAAACAAAACAAAAACAAAAAAACAAAAAAAAAGAAAAAGAAAATGGGCTTGACATGTTGGGGGCACAAGGACTGAGAGGGAAATTAAGGGGAGATTGGATTTTCCTGATCTTATGTACGAAGTCCAATAATAATAATAATAATAATAATAATAATAATAATAATAAATAAAAACAAATATAAACAAATGTAAGCATGATGGGTGAGTGTCCAGAGCTGGCTAGTCTGGGGTCAGCTAGGCACCAGGACTAGGCTGAACCTAGGAAACAACACTCTGGCCGGGACCATATTCTAGAAAGCTATAATCTGAGGCATTGCTTAAGCTGAGTAGTTGCTTCCTATGGCTTTCAGACAGATGGCAGATAAGGCACTGGTGAAATTTTCACTCCCCAATTGCAACCTTCTTCAGGAAGCACTGGGTCTTTTGTCCCCTTGTGAGTTAAGTGGGATTTTTTTTTTAAAACAAATTGCAATTTAAGAAAATGAATTTAAGAAAGTCTGCTAATTTTTAGTGTGAAGGCCAGCAGAAATGGGCCATTATACTCCATGCCTTTGAATTCTAAGCCTGCTGTCTATTAGCCAATGATGTGATAAAGACCAGAAATAAGGAGTTTCTAGCGATTGTTCCTACAAGATGTTCCTCATGAGTCTACTCTCCATTTCTTCATGTACCTGGGAAGGGGTGGACTGGAGCCCCTTCCTGGGAACCTTCCTGGCCAGAGTCTAGACCATTCATTCTGGTTCCTTCTTAGCTTTCCAGTTGCAACTTGATCCCCTACCCACTCAGTGTCCATTCCTGTTGGCTCACATCTGGCTCCTACCTAGGCAGATGCTCCCCCTTTCCATGCCTCTCACATTGCTCACTCTTTCAGAGCAGATACCAAAGCCATTGCCTCAGGAGTTCCCAGCACTCCTCCCAGCCAGACCCTAGAGCCCTCTAATCTACGTGGGTCCTGCACTCAAGAGTGACTTCTGTCTTTTATCCTATATCGTATTATAACCTCAGAGCATGACCATTACATGCTCTCTAGCAAGCAGACTGCATGTCTGGAGCTCAGGCTGAGAATGTGGTCATCGCTATATCCCCTGCTTACCTGTAGCAATAACTAACATAGCAACGTGTCGAGCATATTTCACTGTTTAGTGAGAGAAGGCTCACCTGGACATCTTGTCTACCGGGGTTGGATAAGATGAAGATGGCTTTGGGAAGAATTCCAGTAAGCAGAAAATGGGGAAGGACATTTTGGGAAGAATGCTGAGAGTCTATGGTACAAAGGAATGGCAGGGGAAGGCAGGGACAAACATGGAGGTCTGGAGGAAGGATGGGTAAAGATGGAGGCAGCATATGAATCGCTGAGACGATGCTAGCTCCTTCTGTGTGTCATTTCACTACTTAAAAACCTGGTAAGGATGCAAGAGAAAGAAAAGGAAACTGAGGCTCATGAAATGATAATGGATGATTGAGAGTACCCCCTCTCCTCCTTTTCAGTCAGGGTTTTGCTATATAGTCCAGTCTGGTCTTGAACTCACAATCCTCCTGTCTGCCTCCAGAGTCCTGGGATTATAGGCATATGCCATCACAACAGGCGCTGAACATTGCTTGAGTGTAAAAGGGAGCTGGGGATGCCAGGAACTCAGAGCTGGGTGTCTTCCAGGTCCCTGTCCCGATAGAGGCTCTGACCCAGAGGCTGTGTGTAGGAGTCCCCATCTTTCAGAATTAGTAGTGTGGTTAGAGTAGCAACGTGACTCTCTGTGGACGGAAGAAGGTAGGTCGGATATGAGAGTCTCCCTCCGTGAACGTGTGTGCGTCATCTGACTCCTAGCCTGGATCTTTACTCTCAAAAACAAGTGACTTTTGTTCCTGTCAGCATGTTGGCTGGCCCACAACAAAGAGAGTAAGGTGAATTGGGCTGAGCTGGTGGGGCCCACTGGAGGCTCCCAGGGCCTTCCAGGGCAGCCTAGGTTGGGACAGAGCAGAAAAAGCATTATTCCTCTGAGGACTGACTGAATACAAAGCACTACTTACCAAAAACTGCCAGAGAACAGAAGAGCCATCCTTCATGAGTTTTTAAGGTTGTGGTAATCTAGTTCAGGGATCCTGAGGAAGTGAATTGCAACCTGGATGTACTTTGAAATAACCTGAAACTTAAAAAAAAAACAAAAAACTAATGTTCAGGCCTTATCTTATGTACTAATTTATTTTACAGGGAGTGGGCTCTGGGAATCTGTATAAAGTTCCCTAGGGATTTTGGAACAATCTGGCATCACTCCAGGAAATGGATGTTTGAAATTGGTCACTAATGAGAGAGAAAATCATTCCAGCTCAGACCCTGTACCTTTCTTCCTTCGCTTGTTAGCTCCCTGCCTCCCCCACTCCCCACACACTGATTCCCTTCTCCACTATAAAGGCAGGGAGTCCAGAAAACTTCTTCTCTTATTTCTCTTTTCTGGGGGTGGGTGGGAGTTCCAGATAGGGTCTTATTATGCAGCTCTGGCTGTCCTGGAACTCACTGTGTAGACCAGGCTGGCCTTGAACTCACAGAGATCCCTGTGCCTCTGCCTCCTGAGTGTTGGGATTAAAGGTGTGCTACCACTATGCCTGGCCCTTATTTCTCTTTGGAGGGCAACATTCAAGGATATTTAAATATGAGTTATTAGTCACTAACACTTGCCAAATTTGCATTTGATAGCTATAAGCTGGGGTAGATACAGGTTATAGCTCCCAGACCTTGAAAGCAGAGTTGGATGATGTCTGTCCAGGTCACAGTGATGAGTCTCTGCACTGGGAGTCAGGGAGACTGGTAAATTCTGGGGTCTTTTCCAGCACAGACCGTTCCTAGCCTCAGTGTTCAGCTTCCTTGATTTTTTTTTTTTAGTTCTTTCTTTCTTCCTTTGTTTCTTCCCTTCTTCCCCTCCCTCCTTCCTTCCTCCTTTCTTTCTTTTGAGACAGGGTCTCTCTACATAGTCTCGCCTGTTCTGGTGTTTGCTATGTAGACCAGGCTGGCCCCAAACTCACAGAGATCCTCCTGCCTCTGTCTCTTGAACAAACACTGGGATTAAAAGCGTGTACCACCACACCCAGTGATTGTTTCATTGATTTTCGTCAGTTTTCTGCACCTCTTCAGGTTCGGTACCTGGGGATAACCCCCAGGTTAGGTGCTCTGGAATAATTTGTGTAGTGAAAAGCCGAAAGTAACCAGACCTGGAAGGAATCAGTGTCTGAAGCCTCCTTTGGTGCACTGTTTGAGTCATAGCTTACGTCTTTGCCCTCAACAACAAGCTTTTACTGATGTCAACATCCTTCCAGACATAAGGGAAGCCCCGTAAGACGGAGACTTGGCACTGGAACATGTCCTGACCAAAGAAGCCTGGGCTGTCGGAGACGCCATGCAGCACCCCGCAAATACCTGGCTCACCCAGCACCCCGCAAAAAATCAGATGATTTTTTTTTTTTTTTTTACGTGTTTGTCTGGGCTGGAGAAGGCGATGGGCTGACTCTGAATTTTCAATCTAATATTCTTTATTAGCTCAGGCTCTGAAGTTCAAGTTCTCTGATGTTGAAGCTATGCCTTTCAGGGAAGGAAGGGTGTTGTGTGGCTAGTGATGGGAATCTGAGGGGAATAGTCCTGGGAAGAAGAACCCATTGCTCCTGTTCCTTTACTCCAGATTCCTTCAAAGTTCCCACTTGATCCTTGGGTCTTTTATGGACACTTTGGTGATCATTCAAGCACGAGGTGACCTGCGCACGCCTGTTGTAGTTTTGTCCATTCAGATGGTCATTTTTGTTCCTGTTAGCGTGGGCTGGCCCGTGTGCACCTGTACAACTCACGAAGTTCTTGATCAGCTACGTGTTTCCGATTGCTTTCAGTTAATAGCATTAGACGTGTGTGTGTGTGTGTGTGTGTGTGTGTGTGTGTGTGTGTGTGTTAGCTTTACCTTCTCAAGGAGACTTTAAGTACATTAAGGATAGGAACTCATTCCTATCTGGCCACTTCTCTGTATATTTTTCTTGAATGGTAGCTTGTATCAGACATTGGTCTAGGTCTTATGCATTTATTATCATTTTTCTTTATTCTTGAGAATTTTACATGTTTACAATGAGATGTTATCATAATAACCCCCATTTCCTGTCTTCAGCTCCTCCCACAACCTTCCCCAACACCACTACTTACTCCCCTCCTCCTCTTCCTTTTTCTCCCCCTCCTCCCTCTCCTCCTCCTCCTCCTCCTCTTTGTCCTCCTCCTTCAACTCAGTAAGTCCAATTCGTACTGCCCATATGTGCCTGGGTGTGGGCCATCCTCTGGAGCATGAGAAACCTATCAGTGGTAATACTCTAAAAACATGATTCTTTCTCCCCTAGCAGCTATCAGTTACCAAAAGCTCCTTAGTGAGAGGTGGATCCTTGAGAGCACCTCCTCCATCTCTGGTGGCATTTTGGTTTGATCTGAGTTCACGAGTGTGATTGCTATGTCATGTCCAGAAGACGGCATTTCTCAGACATCCTCCCCATATTTGACTCTTAAATTCTTTCCACCTCCTTTTCCACAATGTTCTCTGAACCCTGGTGAGCTACAGGGAGAGGTTGATATAGGTGTCCTATTAGGACTTAGTCTCAGCACTTTGACCAGTTATACACGTGTGCATTGATTGTTGATCACTGCAGAAAGAAGCTCCTATTACCAAGGTTGAGATCACTCATACCCTTTCTTCCCTAGCAGCCTGCACAGTACCTGCTGGCACTATGAGAACTAGTCAGCAGGGAGGAAGATTCCTGGTTAGTTTGAGAATCATTGCTCCAGGTCCTGCAGCCAAAGTGTGTGGTGTCTTCAGTGATAAAACCTTGCTATATCTTCTTTATATGTGTGTAGATATCAGGTAATAGGTTTTAGGAGGACCATGTAGGGCTGGTTGTGGGAGCCCACAGAGGCTTCCTAGTGAGAACTTACTCAGTGTCAGAGAATCTGAGCTTGTTTTACCCAGCAGGACTGCATAATGGATGATTTGGCCACAAGTGTGTTTTCCAGGTGTTTGGAAGGGTCTACACTTGGCTGTAGAGTGTGCTTTGATCTTGCAAGGGGGAGGTCTTTTTCCTCTCCTCTTGGTATATTATATTATAAAAAGCCCTCTTCAATAAGGGATGAGGCCGTTGGGTATTGGCCCAGGCCCTCCCAAAGCTATCCTGTGTTTCTGTCCTTCTTCTCATCAGCTAGGTCTCTCTTTCTATCTAATATTTTTTTATCTCTCTCTTCTCCTCCTAAGAACCCTTCAAAAAGTGGGAGCTGGACTCCCACAGCTGGTGAGATGGCTCAGTGGATAAAGGCACTTGCCACCAAGCCTGAGTTTGATCTGTGAACTCACATGGTGGAAGGAAAGAACCAACTTCTTCAAGTTGTTTTCTGACCTATAAACCCATGCCATAGCATTTGTGTATGTGTGTACAGACACGCACGTGTGTGTGCACACGTATGCATGCGAGCACACACACACCAAGTAAAATGTAAAAAAAAGAAAATGCCAATGAAGAGGCGTTAATATGACTAAGAAAATCATTTATCAGGAAAAGGAATGATAACTTATTTTTGTTTATCTGAAAGTGTCATATACTACCACATACTGGAAACTTTTTACTTGTGTGAGTAGAAAATAATATATTACAAAAGTGACAATCCAAGCAGAAGGAAATTTTATTAGGTCAAAGTACGAGATTATTGGATTAAAGTTTAAAATGAAATCATGACTCACCAATGGACATGGGAGCAAACCAACCACATGAGTAAAAAACAAACTGAAGATAGAGTTCCTAGAACACTAAATCAAAAGATAAAGAAATGAAAATGAAATACTAGAACAAATATGAATGACAGATATCAAAGAGACACCCCACAAATAACGGTTCCTAAAATCAATTTGCAGAATTACGTGAAGCAAAAAGCTTTGTGCAGAAAATGTATTCACTTGAAGAAAAATCTTTTATGAAGAAATGAATATCTCTTTCTCTCTCTCTCTCTCTCTCTCTCTCTCTCTCTCTCTCTCTCTCTCACACACACACACACACACACACACACACACACACATACACACACTCTATTAACCAAGAACTGCGTTGTGTCCAGAAACTAAGTTCAAGGGATCACCAGAAACCTGTCTCCCGGTCTCTGGCTTCCCCACTGGGTTGACTGGCTTCATGCATGGGTAGCAGACTCCCACAGGGAGCCAGGGTCTGTGGGTTCATGCTCTTCTAGCTCCAGAGGGGAAAAGAGACTTTCTGTTATGCTTACCTGAAACTTGTGTTCATCTTCATTGATTGTTCCAGTTTCGTTTTTTTGTTGGTATTATAGGATCCCAATAAAAGGCAGTGTGAGGAAGAGCCAGTTCATTTCAGCTCACTCGATTAGAATCCACCATTGTGGGACAGTTACAGCAGCAGGAGTTTGAAGTAGCTGGTTACATCACACACGTGGTCAAGAGCAGAGGCAAAGGAATGCATACACGTTCATTTGCTTGCTTGTGCTCAACTTGATTTCTCTACTCTTACACAGTTCAGGACCTCCTGCCTAAGGAATGATGCTGCCCACAGTAGGCTGGATCTTCCCACATCAATTAACAAAGACAGTTCCTCACAGATACGTTCACAGACAGACCTAATGTTGACAATCCCTCACTCAGACTCTCTTCCCACGTAATCTAGATTGTGTCAAGTTGACGATTAAAGCTAATCGCTACACTGACCTCGACTAGCCATACCCCAAGCCCTGAATCAGTCTACATGTGACTGAGAAGTGCTGTTGCCTCAAATGCATTGGCAACAGGAATGAGGAGTGGGTTAGCTCTATCCATGCTCGTGTGGGTTATAAGTCAGAGAGAAACAGCTTCTCAGAGGGAAGTGAGGCCATCGATTCCAGAAGGAAGGAGAATGGAGGCTGGGTGGACAGATAGCAGCATGTTGGGCAGGTTAATGAAAGATCTACTTTCAGACCTATACAGGTAGAACTTTTAAATCTAAAAGATTTTTTAAAAAAGGCTATAAAATTTATAGGTATATATACTATTTATTTATATTTCCCGACTGTACTTTTCCCTCCCTCCTCTCCTCCTAATCCCTACCCCCAGCCTCTCCTCCTTGCTATCCTCTCATCCTCCTCTGTTTCTCTTCAGAAAAGGGCAGGCCTCCCATGGATATTAACCAGCCATGGTATATCAAGTTGCGGTGAGACTAGGCACCTCCTCTTCTATTAAGGCCAGATGAGGTAACCCAGTAGAGGGAAGGGTCCCAAAAGCAGCCAGCAGAGACAGAGACAGCCCCTGCTCCCACTGTTAGGAGTCCTACAGGAAGACCAAGCTACACAACTGTCACATCTATGCAGAGTCCAGGTCAGTCCCACGCAGGCTCCTTGGTTGTCGGTTCGGTCTCCACGAAGCCCTATGAGCCGAGGTTAGTTGGTTCTGTGGATTTTCTTGTGGTGTCGATGACAACTTTGGATCCTACAGTTCTTCTGCAGGATTCCCCGAGAACTATCTAATGTTTGGCTGTGGGTCTCTGCATCTGTTACCATTAGTTACTGGATGAAGCCTCTCTGATGACCATTGAGCTAGGCACCAATCTATGAGTATAACATACTATCATTAGGAATCATTTCATTGATGCCTCCCCCCCCAGTCCTGTTTGGTTCTATCCTAGGTATCTGTACTATCCAGATTCTGGGTCTTGGTCCTCCAGGCAGTGTCAGGGGTGAGCTCCCTCTCATAGTGTGGGTCTCAAGCTGGACCAGTCATTCATTGGCCACTCCCACAATTTCTGTGCCATCTTTACTCCAGCACATTTTGTAGGCATGACAAATTGTAGGTCAAAGGTTTTGTGGCTGGGTTGGTGTCCCAATCCCTCCACTGGAAGTCTTGTCTGGTTACAGGAGATGGCCAGCTCAGGCTCTGTATCCTCCATAGCCAGGAGTCTTAGCTAGGGCCACCCTCATGGAAGTTCCTGGAAGTTCCCATTGCACTAGGTTTCTAGGTCAGCCCTGAGATGCCCCTGATTCCGGTTGTCTCTCCCCAAACTCTGTCCTTCCATCCTCCCCCTACTTGATCCCTCCTGTTCCCATCCCCAACCTCCATCCAGACCCCCATCTCCACTGTCCTCCAGTGATGTCTATTCTACTTCCCCTTCACAGTGAGATTCATGCACCCCCCCCCGCCCCCGAACTCTCCTAGTTACCTAGCTTCTCTGGGTCTGTAGGTTGTAGCATGGTCCTCCTTTACTAATATAACAGCTAATTCCACTTATCCACTTATAAGGAGTACATGCCATGTTTGTCTTTCTGGGTCGGGGTTACCTCACTCAGAATGATCTTTTTTAGTTCCATCCATTTGCCAGTAAATTTCCCGATGTCCTTGTTTTTAACAGCTGAGTAATACTCCATTGTGTAAATGTACCACATTTTCATTATTCATTTTTCGGTTGAGGGACATCTAGGTTGTTTCTAGGATCTGGATAATATGAATAAAGCTGCTGTGAACATAGATGAGCAAGTGTCCTTGTGGTAAGGTAGAGCATCCTTTGAGTATATGCCCAGGAGTGGTATAGCTGGGTCTTGAGGTAGATCAATTCCCAATTTTCTGAGAGACTGTCATATTGATTTCCAAAGTGGCTGTACAAGTTTGCATTCCCACCAGCAATGGAGGAGTGTTCCCCTTACTCCATAAAGTATTAACTCATGTGTGTGTGTGTGTGTGTGTGTGTGTGTGTGTGTGTGTGTGTGGAGTGGGGTGGAGGAGGTAGCAGGCATGCTTTAGATTTCTCCTCCACGTTTGAGCTGCACAATAAAGACATATAGCCCAGAATTCTATAAGTAGGCAAATTGTCACTTATAATATATGTACTCAGAAAGTACAAGTTTCATGACTGTCCTTGACCAAACTGGGAACAAATTGTGCTCCTGAATAACAAGACTAAGTCAGGTACAGATTATCACTAAGCATGTTATCCCCAACTGTTCTGTTTATTTGCCACACTCTGGTCACACAGCTTCTTATCAGTTCTTTCTGTGAATGTGCCAAGTCCTTATTCTCATCATTATTGTTCACACTATGTCCCACATCTGGAACCCTCTTCAATCCTCTCTTGCTGGCTGCTTCTGCATTATACTGCACCGCACTCGTCTCTTCTCTCCAGGTGTTAACTGGTTCCACCATCTAAACACAGGCTCCATTCTGTATTCTTGGGGGCAACTCTGCTTCAGGCCACTAGTCACTATTTTTAATTTACATTTATAAATTGTATGTGTTCACTTGCGTTACATGAATGTGGAGGCCAGGACTGAATGTATTCTGGCCACTTCTGAATTCCTAGGTTTTTAGCACTATGTGGGGCACATAATGAAGCTCGGGTAATTGACTAGGCATAACTTACAAGGTGAAAGGCAAATATGTTTTTTCCCTATGACATTAAAAAAGCAGCGTATAGGGCAAACTTGAAATCTCTCAATGAAATGAAAGACAAAACAACCAAAACAGCACATTGTCCTTCCTGTTTCTA
>NC_081431.1:61731615-61766615 GCF_949786415.1 Peromyscus eremicus
AATTCAGGTCCAATCGCAGCATCCACTCAGGTTTGGGGAGCAAAAGCCAAAATGGACTCAGGAGAAAACAGTTTATATTCCAAAGACAAGCATGTGGACGGATGCATATGGAAGCCTGGGAAAGACGTGTGGAGCAGATTCAAATGGCACTAGGCCAAGAAGATCGGGAGGAAATTCAGAGTGGATTTATTCTGTGCATTTATTAGATACCATGGGCTCACTGGGTTATTAACAACCAGAAATGGTTGCAAACATTTCTTGGTTGACTGACTGAATGTTGTGTTTGGTACAGCTAGACTACCTGTCATCCTGTGGAGAAGGGACTGGTGAAGTGAGTCACGTGAGATCTGTGTACCCATCCCCACACATGTCTCCTGGAAAGCCCAGAGGACACTTTCCTCATTAAAGACATTGAGAAGGCTGTCCATGAAGGTACACTTGCATCTCTGAAGAAGGCTGGGTAGCTCTACGCCAGGAATGGTAGGGACACACACCTTCATTGAGCTGGGCTCTCTGGTTTCAACAGGAATGATGGTATCGCAGAGGCCAAATGCTGTACCTCAGCTCTCACAGGCACTAGACTAACCACAGACAACAGAAGGAACCTGCCAACGGTCACATTGTTTTGAAACAGGATCTTTCATTGGGATGAGGTGATCACGGGGCACAGATGAATGAAAAAGACTGAGAGCTTGCTAAGGTGTTGCTTGCACTATGTAAAACAGTGGTTCTCAACAATTGGGTCGACTTCTTCAGCGATCTAATGACCCTTTCACAGGGGTCACATAAGACCATCAGAAAACAGATGTTTACATTATGATTCATAACAGTAGCAAAATTATAGTTATGAAGTAGCAATGAAAATAAATTTATGGCTGGGGATCACCACACATGAGGAACTGTGTTGAAGGGTCACAGCAGTAGGAAGGTTGAGAACCACTGACATGGAAAGTCTAGTCAACCAAAGGGACTTGTGTTGCTTCTCACCTACTTTCCAGGCCTATAGTCTCATGATTGAAGGGGAACAAGTGACTCACATAGGTTTCAGTTGGCATCTTTTCTGACTCATTTGTGTGCTTGCTCAAAGACCCTGTGTATAAGTGGTCATACTTACAGGGATCAGGGCTCTGCATGATCTCAACAACAGAGACTTACCCCAATGAGTTCTTTTTTGACTTGTCAGCTGAACTAAGCCTCTGGCCTATTTTCTAAGGGCATCAGCTCTCAGGGCCCAAGATTCATTACAACCATTCCACCAGGGAGGGGAACACATGTTTTTCTGAACTGCAGTACACACATGTATTCTGACTACACAATTGCTTCCCTGCCTAAAAAATCCTCTGCCAGCATCACCATCTGTGATTACAAAATATGGTATCCCCTGGATACCACTTCTGACCAAGACAGTCATTTCAACGGAAGAGCAACAACGAGCTCACACCCACAGATTGATGAGCACAAGCATATACCCCACCAGAGGCAACTGGCCTAATAGGAATATGTAATGGCTTACTGAAGATCCAGCTGTGATAGGAGCTAGGCAATTGCACCCCAAAAGGATTTTGGGCCCTACATCAAAGGTATCAGTGGTCTCTGAATCAGAAATAATTACATGGTTTCCATGGCTTTGGGCTTCAGGGACAGAAGCAAGGCTGGTTCTTCACTCAACCTTCTGGCCTACTCACAGAACTTTGTTTCCCCTCTGAACACTTTTGGTTTGTGTTTCGAAACTTGATGCCGAAGGATCCAAAGCCTCTACGAGGAAACACACTGTTGTCCATTGATTTGGAAAAGACTTTCATTTGGTCATTTTGGGCTTCTCACATCCCTGAAATCAACAGATAGAAGAGGGATCCTCTGGCTGTGATAACTGGTCTTCATTGCCAAAGAGAATGGTGCCAACTCCATGGGAGGACCACATCTAGAACCCAGGTGGATTTTCTGGGGTATCTTCTAGGAATCCATATCTAACAGTAAAAGTTAACACAGGACAAATAACTTCCTCAACCTCTGACTAAACATGCAGCCACAGGTGACTTAGATCCTCCAGGGAAAATATTGCCCCACCATATAAAACCCTACTATCTGAGAACGGGTTGAAGACCAAGGATATGGAAGAATTGGACAGTGGAAGGAGGAGTTATAAGTGTTAATTATGGCTGCATGACCAGTGGCTTGAACTGTGTGTGTAAACATGTATGCCCATTTTCTCTCTTCTTCTGACCCGTATTATTTTTGTCATATTTATTATTTATTTTTTGAGACAGGGTCTCTCTATGTAGCCTTGGCTGTCCTGGAACTTACTATGTAGATCAAGCTGGCTTCAGACTCACAGAGATCCGCCTGTCTCTGCCTCCCGAGTGCTGGGATTAAAGGTGTGCACCGCTATGGTTGGCTTTTGTCATGATTGTTATTAACACATATTAAGTGTTCTTATTGATCAGTGTTTCACAGGGACATTTCTGCATCGACCTATCATGCTTTCATTAGATCTCCCCTCTCTTCTGTCTTTTCTTGCCTCAACCTTTGCCTCTTTTCCCTCCCTTAACAGTCCCACTTCTACGCCAGCTCTTAAAAAAAATGTGTCTGCATTATTTTGGGAGAAAACACCTGTTCTCTCTCACTTTCCACAGTGACTTCCAGTTCCATCCGTTTTCCTGCCAATGATGAGATCCATCCATCTTCACAGCTACATGGTCTTCTATTGCACCACATCTTCTTTATCCAGGGACCAGCCAATGGGCACACAGGCTGGCTGTATATCCTGACTATTAGTGCAAGCATCTCCTTCAGAACCTTATGTCATTTCTTTTAAATATGTAAATAGGCCTGATATTGCTGCATTACAGGGTAGATCTAGTTTTAGGGTTTTTTATTTGTTTTTTTTTGTTGTTGTTGTTGTTATTTTGAGGAAACTACACTCTGCTCTCCCTAGTGACTGTATGAATTTATATTCCCATGAACAGCAATGTTTAAGGGTTCCATCTTGATGTAGTTTAAAAAAATATTTTACTTATTCTTTGACAATTTAATATATTATACATTGATCATATCCATCCCCAACTTACCCCTTTCACTGGCTCTGGGTACTTCCAGGCCACCCCTCAATACGTCCCCTTGCACCTTCATGTCTTCTCCATTTTTTTTTTGGGGGGGGGGAGCGATAACTCTCTGAGTTTGATTAGTGTTGCCTGCTGGGATGTTGACTGATCTTGTTGGCTTGATTGTGGGCAGGTCTTAACTGCAGTGTACTTGTGGATGCAATCACTATGGCATGTCCAGAAGAAGCATCTCAGAGTATTTACCCCTGTCTGCTGGGTTATTTCCAATTCCTTTTTTCCTCAATGTTTCTTGAGCCTTGGAGGTGGCAGTATAGATGTTTCATTTAGGGCCAACAATCACTTCTTCAATAACTGCTTCCCACTGTAGTAGAAACTTCTCTGGCTGAGGTTGAAAGAAGCACTAGATTGTGGATATAAATAAATATTTAGGAGGCAGTTTGACAATATGTTCATTTAACACTCCAACAGTGACAGGTCCCTCCTTATGGCCTGTGACTTCCCAAGCCATGGCCTTTTGGTCATATTTACGGTATCAGACATGAATTCTCTCTAGTGGGGTAGGCCTCAGATCTATTAGAAAGCAGTTGTTGGGGCTGGAGAGATGGCTCAGTGGTTAAGAGCACTGACTGCTCTTCCAGAGGACGCGGGTTCAATGCCCAGCACCCACATGGCAGCTAACAACTGTCTGTAACTTCAAGATCTGACACCCTCACATAGACATACATGCAGGGCAAAAGCACCAATGCAAATAAAATAAAGATAAATAAATTATTTTTTTTAAAAAAGAAAGCAGTTGTTTATCCCCATAAACTTCATGTCACCATTGAGCCACAGGGTACATCTTGTTTGTTAAGTCGGTATTATATCATTGATGACGCTTCTCTCCTGGTGTCTGCATAGCACCCTCTGGCTCCATGAAAGCTAGCCAGCAGGGAGGAAGTTGAAGATCAGTTCCAGCTGGATTTCTCTGTGTCTTCAACAATAGTTACTATTTAGTTACTGTGGGCAAACAGAGCAATGTCAGTGGGATGTGTGGTTTTGGGTGCGGGGACTTTAGGGATTTTTTCACCATTAACTTGTAAGGAGATATTCCACATCTGCACTGAAACTTTTGTTTAGTATCATATTGCTTCTGGGAACATTATCCACATGTAGGGTACATCCATTCAAACTTTTATTTTTAAAAAATGATGTTTTAAAAATTAGCTTACAAAGTAGTGGGTTTCCATAATAGCTTTTCATATCTCTTTAGTTTTGGTTAATTCACTTCCAACCTTTCTTCTTTCCTACCACCCCCTGAGGCATACTCACTTAAACTTATAACCCGCCAGGAGTTGCCTCCATCTCTACTCTTTTGTTTTAATTATTAATTATTTGAGAACTCTATGCAATCAATGCATCTGGGTCCTGTTAACCCCAACACCTCCCCCTAACCCTTCACAGATCCACTTCCACCTCCCCACCCCCACCCCCAGCTCCATGTGCTCTTTTAAAAAAATTAACCCATTGACTCCAATTTTTGCTATCTATGTATTTCTGGGGGTGGGGCCATCCATTGGTGAGTGATTGACCTACAAAGAGCCAAAACCTTAAAGAAAGCTGACTCTTCCTCCTCCAGAATCCATCAACCGTCCATAGATCCTTAGTGAGTGGTGAGGACCCAGGGAATCATTCCCATTCCATGCTAGGATGTTGACTGGCTTGATCTTGTGCGGGTCTTGTGCAGGCAACCACAACTGCTGTGAGTTCATGAGGGCAGCCTGTTATGTCCAGAATACACTGTTTGCTCTGATCTGTCCTGGCCTCTGGCTCTTACAGTCTTTTCCATTGGGCATGCCACTGACAATTATTCTCTGCAATTAGGAGTTTCTGCATTAACCACCATCCAGCACACAAAGAAACTTTTCTGATGAGGTCTGAGAACTGCATTAATCTATAGGTAGAGAGGTAACATTTTAAATGGCAGTTTGGTACCATATTCATTTAGTATAATAATATTAGTAGGTTCATCCTTCGTGCTTGTGAGCTACTGAATGATGGGTTCTTGGCTAGATTTATAGTTCTAGACATATGTTTCCTCCTGTGGGATGAACTTTAAATCTAACTAGAAAGAGGTTGGTTACTTTAGTAACATTTATGCCACTATTACACCCTTGGGCATATCTTGTCATGCTGGTCATTGTTGCAGTTCACAGTACATAAGACTGTTGACAACTTTCTTCTCTCTAGCATCCTCCATAGCACCTTCTAGTACTATGAAAGTTAGCCAGCAGAGGGAAAGCTTCTCGGCCAGTACGAATTTGATTTCTTGATGTCTTGTGACCAATTTGTGTGGTGTCTTTGACAATAGATACTTGCCATCAAGTTCTGGGAACAACCAAGAGAAATGGCAATGGCTTATATTGTTTTGGAAGTCTCTGGGACACCTCTGACCTATGACTTTAGGAGAGTTATCCCACACTTGGCATTGGGATTTTTCTTTGGCATCCTAGGGCTTCTGGGGCGAGTATAATATGCTACATAGGGTAACTCCAATTAATCAAACTTACATTATGGCTCAGGATGGTGAACACTTTAAAAATATTTCTGGACAGGTGTGGTGGTGCAGGTCTTTAATCCCAGCACCTGGGAGGTAGAGGCAGGTGGATCTCTGTGAGTTTGAGGCCAGGACAACTAGGGCTATTACACAGAGAAACCCTGTCTAGAAACCAACCAAGCAACCAAACAATTTCTAGCCATTTGTATTTCTTCTGAGACCCCTATTTCAGTTCCACAGCCTAGTTTTTAATTGGGTCATTTGTTTTCCCATTGTTTAGCTTTTTGAGTTCCTTGTACATGCTAGACAGGACCATTGCAACCAAGAACTCACAGCAGCTGTGGTTGTTTGCACGAATCCTCTGCCAGATGTAGAGCTGCCTGTTCAATTAACAGCTTCATTTGAAGTACAGAAGCCTTTTAATTTTATGATCACCAAGTTCACTTGTTGATCATTGGTCCAATTTCCCAGATGACTAGAGTCCTGTTGAGAAAGTCCTTACCTAAGCTTGTATCCTGAAATAGTACCCCCTACTCTTTCCTCTAGATGTTTCAGAGTTTCAAAGCTCTTTAATCCACTTGGGATTGATTTGTGTGCAGGGTGAAAATGAATGCTCAAAGTTCATTGTTCTACATGTAGATGTCCAGCTTTTCCAACACCTGTTTGTTAAAGATACTGTCTTTTCTCTAATATATGTTTTTGTCAACTTAGTCAAAATCAGGCTTGTAAATCTATACAGACTTATATCTGGGTCATCAACTTTATTCCATTGATCAGTGTGTCCATTTTTGTGCAAATATCATGCTCTTTTTACTACTGTGGCTCTGTAGCATAACTTGAAACCTGGTATGGTGAGTCTGTTTATATGCTAGATCACATTTAATTGATTTGTGCATGTTGAACCATTGCTGCATCCCTAGAATGAAGCCATCTTGATCATGGTAAATAATATTTTTTGGGGGAGGTGTGTTCTTGAACATGGTTTGCAAGTATGTTATTGAGAATTTTTGCATCCACATTTATCAGGGAAGTTGACTTTTAATTCTTTTTTTTATTGTTGTTAGTGCTTTGTTTGATTTTGTTATCACGGTAATACTGGCTTCACAAAAAGAGTTTTGAAGTTTTCCTTCCATTTCTATTTTATGGAACAATTTGAGATTGCTACTGGTAGAATTCTGTGCTAAATCCATCAGGCCTTGGGGTCTTTTCAGTTGGGAAATTTTAATTTACTGCTTCTGTTTTATTGGTTGTTACAGACCTGCTTAAATTATTAACCTCATCTTGTTTTAACTTCAGTAGGTCATAAGCATCTAGAAATTCAATTGTTTCTTTTAGACTTTCCAGTTGAGTGGAATATAAATTTTAGAAGATTGTCCTCACATTCTCTGAATCTCCTCAGTGACTGATGAAATATGGCCCCTTGTCGCGTCCGCCTCGACCAGGAAAGAAGACGCAACACCAGGCTCTTCTCCAAGCAGTTTATTCAGGTACCTTGAAACAATCTTCTGCTGACCCCGGGGAGAGCCAACCCACAACTTAAATAGCCTCTGGGTAGCCTACCCCAGTCTGCCACGTGGGTACCACGGATAGGTCCAGGTACGCGGAAGCAAGCCAGATCCCAGCCTTAGCCAAATAAGGAGTTGTTTTTCAGAGTTGTTTTTCAGAGAGCACTCACCGTCGGGAGGGTGGAAGGCGGAAGCCAGCGCCATCTAGGAGGCGCGGCTGCACGCAGCTCTCTACAGCCCCTTTTATATCTGATTCTATTAATTTGGGTCTTTTACTCTCTTTCTTTTGGTTAATTTGGCTAACAACCAATTAGAACCAATTCATTGATGCCTTTTATTGCTTTTTCATTCTTACTCCTTTCATTTCTGCCCTGATCGTCATTATTTCTCTTCATCTACTGCTTTTGGGATTAGTTTGTTCTTGTTTTTCTAATGCCTCAATGTTAGTCATCAGGTTGCTTACCTGAGATCCCTCTGATATTTTAGTGTAGGCACTTAGACCTATACACGTCCTTTTCAAGACCGCCTTCATTGTATCTCACAAATTTAGATGTTGTGATGGCTATTCTTGGTTATCAACTTGGCTACATCTGTAATGAACCAAAACCCAAGTGGCTGCATAGACCTGTGAGGGATTTTTTCCCTCAATTAAATAATTTGAAGTGGGAAGACGCACTTTTAATTGGGATCTTTTGAGGTGGGAAGACCCATCTTTAATCTGGGCCACACCTTCTGATGGCAGCCTCCATAAAGGACATGGAAGAAGGAAGTGTGATTTCTTCACCTGCCTGCCCTCACTCTCGCTGGCAAGTTTATTCCTTCACTGGCATTGGAGTCTGCTTCTTCAGGATGAAGGCATATGCTGAAGGCCAGCTGAGACACCCAGCCTTGTGGACCGAACAACTACTAGATTGTTGAACTTTCCATTGGTAGACAGCTATTGTTGGACTAGCTGGACCACAGCTGTAAGACACTCTAATAAATCACACACACACACACACACACACACACACACACACACACACACACACAAACACACACACACAATCAGTTCTGTTCCTCTAGAGAATCCTGACTAATACAGATATGTTGTTTTCATTACCATTTAATTCCAGGAACTTTTGATTTTCTTCCTAATTTCTGCAATGACACATTCATAATTCAATAATGCTTGATATAATGAGTTTATATAGTTTTTCTTATTGTCTAGTTCCAGCTTTATCCCATTGTGATAGATTATAGGATGCAATTTCAATTTTCCTATATTTATTGAGACTTCCTTGGTTTCTAATATGTGATCTATTTAAGAGAATGCCCATGGAGTGCTGAGAAGAGTGTGTATTCTTTGGTATTTGGGTGGAATGTTGTGTAGATGTCTGCTAGGTTCATTTGCTCTGTGATGCTTTTTTTGTTGTTGTTGTGTGGTTTTTTTTTTTTTTTTTTTTTTTTTTTTTTGGTTTTTCAAGATAGGGTTTCTTTGTGTAGCTCTGGCTGTCCTGCTTTGTAGACCAGGCTGGCCTTGAACTCACAAAGATTCTCCTGCCTCTGCCTTCCAAGTGCTGGGATTAAAGGCATGCTCCACCACTGCCAGGCTCTATGATGCTATTTAGTTCAGTGTTTATTCACTTTTTTGGTACAGTTAGATCTATCTAATAGTGAAAGTGGGACACTAAAGTCACCAGTGTCACTGTGATTTTAAATTTTGCAGTGTTTGCTTTATGAAATTGGATAGGCCCGTCTGTTCGGAGTATCTGGTCTGCCCCTGTGGGTTAGTACTGCCGTTATCCAGACTCTATTATCTGATAGTAGAGTAACAGGTGACTACAGAACAGGCTTTGTTAAGTCCGGATTAGTTTAGGGAGTAAAGCAACTTCAGTGCTTCTCTGTATACTAATGCGTTAGTGTGAATGCAAAAGGAAAGGCCAGCATTGTGGGAGATGAGTGGGGTTTGTAGATGGATAGTGAGTGGGTAAGGGAAATGAGAAAAGAAGAGGGGAAGGAAAAGGAAAAAGAGTGGGAGAGAGCAGAGGGTCTGGAACAGTAAAAGGCACCGGCAGCAGGGAACAGCGTGTCCTGCT
Organism: Peromyscus eremicus; assembly: GCF_949786415.1. Taxonomy (NCBI): domain Eukaryota; kingdom Metazoa; phylum Chordata; class Mammalia; order Rodentia; family Cricetidae; genus Peromyscus; species Peromyscus eremicus. Next base: position 61,740,797 of record NC_081431.1, read on the forward strand.
ACAATGTTTCTTGTACAACGCAGAGAAGACGTACCTGTAGCGGAGGGAGGAGATGTTTGGAGCTGTAAGACTACAGAATCATTGGGAGATAAAGAACAGTGGGGGAAAGGGCCAGGGGTGGCAATACAAGAAAAAGATGGCTGGCCTCAATGTTGATCTCCTTATCTTGGCTGTTTGGCTGCTGTTTCCTTGGTCCCGGGCTGGGTTGCCTTTAAAGGTATGGTTCTCATGTGGGTTCCCAGCAACCCTGTGCTGATGGTTTTCTTGACGCTGTTCTACCAGGCTATGGATAGCGGGATGGCCAAGGCAAACTCCTCCCAGCCAAGGCTGCTGTGTTCCTTCCTACAGGGTGGGGAGTAGCTGGTGTGGCTGTGTGGTACAACACTCCTGCAGCTTGTCTTTCCTTGGTGCCGCACTAATCGTGGCTCTGGCTCCAGTCCCTGGGAACGCCTCTGTGAAGTCCCTACACATCTCGCTTCGGTAGATTTCCTGGTTGGAGTCTTTTAGCCCCCATTTGCGTGAGGTGGATGCTGCTATGGCTTTGGTGGCTGTTTTTTGTTGCGTCAGCCTAGACCAGTCAGACGGTAGAGAAAGTTCATGGGTCTGGTAGATGAGGTTTCCTGGGGTGCTGATCAAGTCAACTCTGGGACTTGGAGATGTAGCAGATGGAGTGATAAAACATCCCTATTTTCTTTAGTCTAACCCAACTGTAATTCTATCCACCATTTTACCAGGGAGATCCTGCCTTTACTTTCATAATCTCATATATTTTGCTATCCGTTCACCCTTAAAGCCTCCATTGCTTTTAGTAGGAAAGTCATTTTCACAGAATTCATTCTTCCGTTCCACGAGTCATCCCATCATCTCGTATCTTGACCAATTTCTTTCTTTGGTGTTTTTTTATTATTGTTGTTTTTATTTATGTGTCTATGTGTGCATCTTTGTGAATGAATGCCGCACGTGTGCAGGTGCCCGTGGAGGGAGGCCAGAAGAGGAGTCAGAGCCCCTGGAGCTGGAGTTATAGGAGGTTGTGAGCCCGCTGATGTGGGTGCTGAGAACGGGCCTGGGGTTCTCTGGATGAGCAGCACGTGTCTGAATCATCTCTCCAGCCTCGTCTTCAGTATTTTAGAGTTTGCGTTGTGGAGGCCTTTTACTGAATTTGTTAGTAGGCTTGTTCCCATTTATCGTATTATTTTTTGAGGCCATTATGACTGAGATGGTTTCCCTGATTCATTTTCAGTTTGTTTGTCGTATGTATATAGGAAAGGTCTTGACTTTTGTGTGTTAATTTTGTAGCCTGCCACTTTGATGAAATTTTTATTAGGTTCGAGAGTTTTCTGCCATAGTTTGAAGGGTCTCTTTTGTGTAGAATCATGTCATCTGCAAATAATGACACTTGGGATTCCTTCTTTTGTATTTATATCCCTTTGTTTTCTTCTCTTGCCTCATTCCTCTAGCTAAGTCTTGAAACACGATATTGAATAGGACTGGAGACAGTGGGGCTTTGTTCCTCATTTTAATGGAAATGCTTCAGATTTTCTCCTTATATCACGATGTTGGCTATAGCTGTATCATATGTAGCCTTTATTATGTTGAGACATGTTTCCTTAATTTCTAATCTCTTCAGAGTTTTCAGTCATGAAGAGATGGTGGGTTTTGTCAAAGGCATTTCCTATGTCTATTGAAATGTTCACATGCTTTCTGCCCTTGAGTACATTTGTGTGATGTATTATACTTGTTGATTGTGTGTTGAACCATCCCTGCTCTGGAATGAAGCTAACTTGATCATGATGAATGACCTTTTTGACGCATTCATGAAGTCAGTTTGCAAGCATCTTATTGAGAATTTTTGTGTCTATGTTCATCTAGGGATATTGGTTTATATTTGTTCCTTTTTAAAAAAAAATCTGGTTTTGGTATCAGGGTAATACTTCAAAAAGTGAGTTTAAGAGCATTCTTTTATGTTTTATGGAATAATTTAAGAGTAGATATTGGTTCTTTAATGGCCTGGTAGAATTCTGCAGGGACTCTGTCTGGGTGTGGACTTTTAGTTGGGAAATTTTAAATTACTGCTTCAATCTCACTGTGTGTTGCATAACTACTTAAAAAAATTTAATCTCCTTTTTGATTTAGCTTTGGCAGATTATATGCATCTATGAAGCCATTCATTCCTTTTAGATTTCCCAAACTGGTGGAATATAAGTGTTCTCGGTATGTCTTTATGATCTTCTGAATTTCATTGGTAACTCTTGTAATGCCCCCTTTCATCTCTAATTTTGGTATTCTTTCTTTTGATTAATATGGCTAAAATTTGTCAATCTTGCTTACCATTTCAAAGAGACAATTCTTTGTTTCATTGATTTGTTGTGATTTCTCTGTGTGAAGAAACCTGATACTTTTATCCTGATCAAAATCCTCTTGCTGAGCTTTCCTTCGCTGCCTGCTCCACCGATATTGCTGTTTCCTCATTCATTAGCTGACTTTCCCTGCACATCACCAACTTCCCACTCCAGGTCCTGGATTTGGTACACCTGCTTATTGTGTCCTCTCGGAGGTAATGGATTCTTTTTAACAGTAAACTTGAGCTCTTCATTTCCCGGTTTCCCTACTTCAGCATTTTGAATGCGGGTGACGCACTGCTGGAATATTTCAGAGGAGCTGTGTTGCTTTGCTTTTCTAGGTTTCTGGTGGTTCTGTGTTGCGGTTTGCACGTCTGTTAGTCGGATATCTCTTCCAGTTTTGTTTGCCAATCTTCATGTTGATCAGCTTGTTGTTGAGTTCACCCACAGGGAAAAAAACTGCTGTTATAGCAACAGCATGAAGCCATACAAAATACTGACATACGTTTACGATGGTTATTCTTAATTGCCAACTCGATGGGATTTAGACTCATCCAGGAGACCAACCTCTAGCTGTGCTGTGAAGGCGTTCCTTGGAGGTTTAACACACCCTGCTTGTGACTGGCACCGTCCCATGGCTGGATGAAAATGAGGGGTGAGTGCTCACCGGGGTCCATCCCTCTTCACTTCCTGGCTGCTGATGGACTGCAGTGTGAACAACTGTCTCACACTCCTGCTGTATATGTCACTGAGGATGACTTGACCTGCTCTTCCTCCCGCTCTACTTCCTCCCGCTCCACTTCCTGAGCGATGAGCTTACCAGCATGCACCACCCTGCTGGTTTTATGTGCTGCTAGAGATTGAACTCAGGCAAGCATCCCACTACCTGAGCTACATTCCAGTCCCTAAATAATTTCCCAAAGCTCATAGTTACTTCCTGGTGTGTGTAAGGTATTTAACTCTATCTGTTTGATCCCAAAGTCCAAATTTTAGGTAAGTCTCCTAAGACTAGGCCAAAGTTCTTTTGTTCTTTACTTCAGGGGGTTTCTTTTCATATTCAGCCAACAGTCTTGTGTTTATCCCTCCTAAATGTCACCTTGTTGGAATAAATTTATTGTTCCAGATTGTCAAGAATATTGAAGGTCCTCATCCTGTCATTCCTTGTCCCCACTTCTATCCAAGTGTCACCTCTGTCTCACGCTTGTTAAGTATGGCCTCCTAGACCTCATCCAAGTGATAGGTATACCGCAGTAAGGCAAAGGAGGGGCAGAGGAGATGCTCAGTGGGCATCGTGAGCACTCTTTGCTCCTTCAGAGCACTGGAGTTTGGTTCCCAGTACCCACGTCAGGTAACTCACATCGTGCCAGGTGACTCACACCATGTCAGGTGACTCACACCATGTCAGATGATTCACACCCTGTCAGGTGCCTGGAACTCCAGCTCCCGGGGATCTGATGCCCTCTGCTGACCTCCATGGGTACTTGAACATAAACATACAGATACACACACATAACAATTTATTTAGAAAATAAGACAAAAGAAAGAACAAAGGCTTAGGACCAGGTGTTAGAAGCCATTCCCCTTTAGGTTGATATTAGTTTACCAGTCTGTGACCTTTTCAAGGTACCAGAATCCCCCTTTACTTTTGACTTTTTATCTAGATTTTGGGGCTAGGCCCTAGCCCTGTATTTGAAACCTAAAGACTCTTTTTACATCACCTGGAATCATGGGCTGATACTAATTAGCTGATACAATTAGCTTCCAGATGTTAGTCAAATGTTAGCTTTTAACCAAGTATGAGTGCCAGAAGGAATAAGCTATTGGCCCTTAGTGTGACTCTTGTCCTTTCCACTTAGGCTTCCTCCTCCTCCTCCTCCTCCTCCTCCTCCTCCTCCTCCTCCTCCTCCTCTCACCTCCAAAGTGATTGTTTTCTTTATCTGTTGCTGAAAAACAAACTGCCTCGAAACGGTGGCTTCAGACAATGGCAATTATTTATTTGATCACGGATTTGAAATGTGGACACGTTTTGGCAGGAACCCTTGGCTTTTAATCTGGGCTTATGAGCGAGACTTGCAAAGTGAGGTTTGCTTGGTACAGCTCTGAGCAGCTCCTGAAATTGCTTCAGGTTCTTCTGCGGCTTACTTCCTCATCCCGTTTCCAAGTTCTGCCTCCACTGACCAGTGTGTGCATCTCAGGGTTTGCCGCCCTGTGCCCTCTAGCCAGGGTGCCTATCCTTGTCTAACTTCCATCCATCCTTGAAGAATTAGTGAAATGCACCTTTACCTTATGCTATTTCTGATACTCCATCCTTCATCTCCCTTGTTACTTTTTTTTTTTTTTTTTTTTGGTGGTGGATTTTTTGAGACAAGGTTTCTCTGTGTGGCTTTGGATCCTTTCCTGGAACTCACTCTGTAGCCCAGGCTGGCCTCGAACTCACAGAGATCTGCCTGCCTCTGCCTCTCGAGTGCTGGGATTAAAGGCGTGCGCCGCCACCACCGCCTGGCTCCTTGTTATTTTTCTCCTGTGTTCTTCGGGCCCTCTCCAAAGCACTTATCCCATTGCATCGAATTCCCCTTTCCATCTGCCTGCTTCTCTCACTAGACCACTGGCTCTCTGGGGAAGATGTCTCTTTGTGTTCCCAGTGCCTAGTACACTGTGTGCTCAGTATGTAGAATCAACCACTAGTGCCATGATACCACAATTCTTTTAAGCTGAAATAATCTTATCAAAATGGCAGATTGGCCACAAGACCCAGCCCCTATAAAAGGCTCAGTGAAGCAGGCTCTTTTGGATCAAAGGTTACTTGAGTTCAAATTCTTTAGGCCTTTGAAGACATGTCTCCCACATGGTAAATGATCTATAAGCATCAGTTGCTGTTATTATTGACATTGCCAAACCTGCAGCTTTCAGAGGTACATCTGTCCTGGCCTAAGGTTCTTTTTGCTCCTGTCCTCTGAATAGTACTTTGAACTACAATGGCCTCCTTCCTGGTGGTGCTCCTCTACCTCTGGGGTCAGCATTCCCAAAAGATTATCCTCTGGAAGAGGAAGTATGTTCAAGAATCAGAGTCTGAGCCAGGCAGCGGTGGCATACGCCTTTAATCCCAGTACTCCAGAGGCAGAGACAGGAGGATCTCTGTGAGTTCGAGGTCAGCCTGGTCTACAAAAGTGAGTTCTGGGACAGCCACAGCCTGCACTGTTACACAGAGAAACCTTGTCTCGAAACACCCCTCCCCCCAAAGAGTTTCATTAATTATTATTGGGCTGGAGAGATGGCTCAGTGGTTAAGAGCATCGGCTGCTCTTTCAGAGGACCAGGGTCCAACTCCCAACCAGCACTCGGGAGGCAGAGGCAGGTGGATCTCTGTGAGTTCCAGTTCAGGCTCCTCTACAGAGTGAGTTCCAGGACAGCCAGAGCTGTTACACAGAGAAACCCTGCCTCACAAAACAAAAACAAAACAATACAAAAAGTAAAAAGCATCATAGTCTGGGTGAATCTTTACCTTGGCAAAGACATTCCCTGCTCCAATGCTGTCAGCTCCTCTCTCTCCTGTTTGTTTCTGTCCCAGCAGACAGGTTCAGGTACTGCCCCCTGCCAGGTATTCCTGAGTTTCCCTGGGTGTGTCAGAGCTACAGAGAAGCAGAAGTGAGTTCGTGACAGGTTGATCTGGTGCACAGTCACCTGCAATCAGCATCCTTTCTCCCTTCCTTCTCCGCTTCAGCTCAGGGGTCATTTGGAGGAAGTCTGGGAGGAATGGCCAGCTGGTGGAACAGAGTTAATTTCACACTAAAGGGTTTGGTCTACCTCTTAATTTAGGGGAAGAATTCAGGTTCCCCAAGTTCTCAGGCCTTGCTCTTGCCTGGACTTTATGAGATAGCTAGGAGCTAAAAAGTCCCAGAGTTTTCCCTTATCAGGAAGTCTGTGCCCCATCCTGCCCAAAATTTGGATAAATTTGGGTATAGCATTTTAACTTGAACTGTAATTAATGGGTGCTAGAAAAACTGGGGTTCTGTGTTAAGCCCAAAATTTCTCTAGGGAAAGAAAGAATAGAAATTTTCAACTTCACTTTGAGAATGTATGGCAGGCCAGGATTCTGGTTTAAAGGCTTGCATCAGGAAGGGGTTGGAGGAGGCTTAATGGGGAGAACATCCCTGAAAAGAAGGGCTGAAAAGCAAGATGGATGAGAACGGGAGATGTAGAGCCCATGAGTAGCCATGCCTGTAGGCAGTTTGAGTAAGCGTCTTGGAGGAGATGTTGAAATCTATTGGGAGAAGAGAGGAAAGGGTGGAACTGAGATTATTTTATTCATATTCTTCTGTTGTATTTCAGACTTGAACCACCTTCCTGGTCTTCTCTGACCAGATTAGGTTCTCTATCACAGGCTCCCATAGCAGCCACCATCCACTCTGGAGCATACCCTGGAAGGGTCAGGTCCCAGCTTTTGACTCAGGAGCTCTTTAACTGTAACCTAGTGGATTTTTTTCTTCTTTAACAAAATCCCCAAGACTGGCTTTTTAAGAAGAAAAAAGGTTTATTTAGCCCATGATTTTAGAGGCTGGAAGTCTAAAATCAGGTATTCCGCATTAGTTTGGCCTCCGGTGAAGGTCTAATGGGAGACCGCACCATGGTGGAGCATGCGCAGGAGAGAGACTCCTGTCCTGACTAGTTTATGTCAACTTGACACAAGTTATCGTCATCTGAGAGAAAGGAACCCTGAGGAAAATACCTCTATAAGATCAGGCTGTAGGCAAGCCTGGGGAGCATTTTCTTCATTGCTGATGGATGGGGGAGGGCCCAGCCCATTGTGGGTGGTGCCATCCCTGGGCTGATGGTCCTGGCTTCTATAAGGAAGCAGGCTGAGCAAGCCAGGGGAGGCAAAAACCAGTAAGCTGAACTGTTCTATGGCTTCTGCATCAGCTCCTGCCTTCACAGGTTCCTGGCCTGTTTGAGTTCCTGTTCTGACTTCCTTCAGTGATGAACAGCAATGTGGATGTGTAAGCCAAATAAACCCTTTCCTCCCCAAGTTTCGTTGGTCATGGTGTTCCATCATAGCAATAGTAACCTTAACTAGTAAAACTTCCCACCATAAAGCAGGATTCCAGAGTGAGGGAGAGGGGCAGGCTTGTTCCTTTTATAGTGATTTTCTAGGAACTAAAGTCAGGGTACCATGAGAATCCCCTCTAAGGGTGGTTCCCAGTGACCTAAGGACCTCCTACAAGACCTCACCTATTAATAATACCAACACCTGCAACCTTGAGGAACAAAAATAAGCCCACATCCAAACCACAGGATCTAGGTTCTCAGTCCCAGTGATGTAGCTAAGAACAGTCGCTTCTCCCAAAGCTGAGAGAGTTGAATACGGTGAAAGCTTGCTTCGGTGCTTGGTTGATGAGGCCTCCCACACCAGTGGAGGGCCTGGTTTACCCTGTGCAGACCCACATACACGGTCCTTGCAGGAAACTTGCTCTAGGGTGCAGACAGCCTGGCCTTTGGTACCAGGTGAGGGCATTATTTGTAGAAAAAAAAAAAAAAAAAAAAAAAAAAAAAGGAATTAGAGAACACCGTGTTTAGCAAAAGAAGCCAGATTCAGGAAAAACAAGAAGTGCATATCTTTTTCTCATTTGAAATCTAGGGGGAAAAGCAACAGAAGAAGACAGTGGAGAAAGAACTATTAGGGAAGAGAAAGGGGCGAGGGTGGGAGGTGGTGACAGATGGTAATGGAGATGAAGATGACCACAGTATATCCCATGGATGCATGAAAACGCATTCATGAAACATATAGATCGGCCTGTCTATATGCAAATAATCCTTTTTTTTTTTAAAGAAAAAGGAATTGAATATGCTAATACATTGAAGTTGTTCACACAGAGCCCTGTTCCTGAGTAGTGAAAGTGATTACAGCAATGTTTAGTGGCCTCGTATTGCCTCCTACTCTGAAATCTTGAGAAGCAGGGCTGTCCATTGCTTGGACATCCACTGGATGGACATCCAGAGCCCAGCAGCACAGAGCTGACAATTAGCAGACATCTTCTGAATGAACGTCAAAATGGCCAAAGCAGGTTCAGGGACAACAGAATGCCTACTGGTGATTTTTTTTTTCATTCTTTCTGTTTTCTGTATTTGCCACAGCCTTTCCATACCGAAGCAAAGATTACTTTTATAGCGATTAAAAGTGTTCTTAGATATAACACCATGTACATCCTGGAAGGGAGGTGCTGTCCCACTGGTAAAGAATGGGCGGTAAAGAAGGAGGGTTCTGTGTGTGCTACTGTCCTTCCTGGAAGGACATAATGTCAGAATCCAGCTGTTGCTCATGTGACAGCTATCTGCCTTTCACAGACCCACTGAGACAGGAAGAAGACGCTCCCTCCTCTGCTCCCTGGGCTCTGAATTCTTTCTTCAGAGACGCTCTCCATGTTGTCTGTCTCTGGTGCTGGGTCCTGAACTCCCTTTCGATTCCCTGCCAAGCTGTTCCTTTTCTGGCTGTCTAACAAACTTCTTAGTCCCCACTAATCTGAGTTTTCTCTTGAAATTCCCCCTTTAAAACTTTTCACTTCCCACTAGCCTCCTTTTCAAACTGTTGAGGATCTTTGGAGGTCTCACAAGTTGTTCCTTCTGAGGGAATTCTTAAAAAAACAAAACAAAACAAAAACAAAAAACCGTGTGTGTGTGTGTGTGTGTGTATGTGTGTGTGTGTGTGTACACCATTGTGCTTGTGTGTAGTTCAGAAAACAACTTGTAAGAGTTGGTTCTCTCTCTTCTGTTGTACCCAGAGTCCCCCAAAGACCACCAAGAGACTGATGCAAAAACAAAGAGTCTTTGTATTGTTATGAGTGAACTTGGGACTCTCCGTCCATCTGATGCAGCAACAGAGCAGGACAAGTAGCAATGGGGCAGAGTTTTTAAAGCAAGGGGGGCTTGGGGTCTACAGACTACATAGGAACAGACTTGGGATTGGTTTATATGAGTGGCAATCATGTTAGTAACTTTTAATTGGCTAGGGTTAGTTGGGGGTTACGGTTACCATTTGGGGGCAAGCCCAGACAAATCCCAGGCTTTGTCCTTGAACTGCCATGGAGGCTGGCTGGCCTAGCACATACTGACTGTGGGGGCTGACTCAGTGGCTCAGGCTCTGTTCTTGACTCACGTATGCACATAGCTCTGAGTTGGTGAGGGGTCCCAGACAGTAGACAACTGGCTGAACCTTGAGCAGTCAGAGTATGTGCAGAAAGGGAGCTACTGCAAGGACTATGTCTTTTGTTCATGGCCCTCCCAGAAACTGCTTGCTCAAGTCTCAGGAAACTGAAATTGAGGCCTGATCTCTGAGAGAAGACTGAGCAGCCTGTCATGGCGTCTGCCTGGTCCTTTCACTTCCACCATATGGGTCCTAAGGATTGAACTCAGGCTGCCAGGCTTGTCACCAAGGGTTTATCCCCTGAGCCGCCTCTCTAGTTCTTCAAGGTAATTCTTAAACACAGCCACAGGGTGTAATCCTGCTTCCCTGAATTTTAAGAAGGGAAGCAAGATTGAATCTTAAGAGGATCTCCATATCTTCAGGGGAAAATGATGTCTCCAGTTTTATAACTTTTGGTGCCAAGAGGTAACCACGAGAAGGTGAAAATTTTCCCTTGGTGACATGGACCAGCAGGTCATTCTTCAGTGACAAGTCCCTGGTGGGGACAACCAGGAGATCTGAAAATAAAGAAAATTAAAAAGTTAGGGTCAAGAAGCTCTCGCACAAACTGTCTTATGCCAAACAGGTTTATTAAGAAGTACAGCATCTTCTATACAGTTTGTAGGGGAAAATGGGACAGAGTTAGGAGAAAGCTAATACACAGTGGGACGGAGTCAGCAGGAAGCTGATCAGCAATGTTGCTCAAGGGGAACACAGGATATCTCAAGTTTATCACAGGCTAAACACACGGTGGTGTGTGACCAATACCCATATTCCTGCAGAGGGAAGAATTAGGTTCTCAGCATGTGAAGTCAGAGCTCCCCTCCAGACCCTTGGTCCCAGATCATTACTGGTTCTGCCAAGCATATTCCTGGTTTTAGGCAAGGAACTATATTCCTTCTCCATAATTACGGCCTCAGAATTGTAAGCCTTGGATTGGCCTTGTCTGAAATACCTTGCGGCTCATCTGCTCTTTATCATGGATTGTTTGTCTCTAGAGACGAGTACTCTGGGCCAAGGGCAACTGTAGTTGTTCCCCCATAAGGTGGGAAGGGAGAGTGATCCAGAGGGTACCAGCTTTGATGAAGAGCCAAGATGCTTAGGGTATAATTCTCGTTCTAGCTGGCTGAATGGTTCTTCAACAGCTGAGGCTCAGAACTGCCATATGGAAGAGAAAATCAAAACAACTTCCCTGTTTATATGGTTTTCATATAGAACAATATCATATATAAAAATTCTTTGGAGAGCATGCAGTAACAGACACCATCTGTGAATGGGATGAATATTGGAGTAGTGGGGTGTCGGAACACAGTCCAAGAATGAAGTCGTGTGAGAAATTTTGTTTGTGAGAAAATTTCTAGAAAACAAGAGTCTTGTGACCTCAGTTTGTTTTCAAAACAGAATTGTTCTTGGAATGTGTTTGCACGCTCCTCCCAGGTGTAGCAGATTGGATTGACTTTGTTTCAGCTCTTGTTATTCATGTGCCTCTATGGAAAAACACGTTTTTTTTTTGCCACGTGCGGCTTGTCTTTGTGACTGCACACTTTACTCAGGTGACTCCTCTTAACCCTCACAGAGTATAAATTGTCTGATGCTCTGAATAAAGATGGCTATTACATGAGACTTTAGTCTGCCTCCGTTTTTAGGCCCTGCGCTCTCAGGTTCACACTGCCAACCAGAGCTGTAACAGTGGAGGAAAGAGCAGTTTTTCTCTAGTAAATTGTGCTATGCTGCTTACATTTTCAGATTTAAAGGCATATATTGAGTCTCTTTCTTCTTCTAGAAGCATCCTACATGTTATGTTGTCCAGTTTTTATTTGTATCAAGTTCTAGAAGACAAAACTGAGTTTATTAGAAAGTAACTTTTGTGATTTGGCCAACATTCCACAGCTGGAATTAATAGAGCCATGGACCATAACTAAAGCTTTCCTGGTAGCACAATCAATATTTAAACATAGAAATAATTAGTTATATACAGACTATAGGCTCAAGATATAGGATTTATTCCTATAGAGTCAAAACTCAAATCTGGCTTTTCTATTCTTAGTTCACCTAAGGTAACCGACATGTCTGGATTTGTCTAGGACTTTCCGGATTTTGGACTAAAAGTCCAGTTCCCCAGAATTGAACAGTTCCAGGTAAACTGGGTTGGCTATCCACCCCATTTTTAAGTGCTCGTTCCATAATTCAATGTAATTTGGCTTTGCCAACCATGTTGACATGCTGGCTGTAGCTTTACAAGAGCCAGAACTTATTCATCCTCATTTCTTCCTAAATGAAGCATTACTTAAGCTCTAAGATTCGGAAAGAACCTTCTACAAGAAGGACTAGAGTGAGCAAATCCAGCCAGAAGAGCAAGCAGGCAGTTCTCTCCTAGCTCAGCATCTGTTTCTGTGACTTCTGCCAGTGGGTAGCAATAGCCAAGCACGCCATACCCAGCTCTTACTGTCCAAGGTCCTGGGCTGAGAAAAAGACAGGTGCATCCCTCTCCGTGTGTAATGCTAACCTCATACAAGTGTGTATGGTTGTGCTTCCTGATGTAGCAGGGCTGGGAAGACATTGCCACATGCACTTCTGCGTATGAGGAAATGGAAACAGAGAACTCATCAGCTTGTCCAGAGTTACCCAACCAGAGATATCAAATGAACCCAGGGTCTGGCATAGTCTGAGTACACTTGACCCCTGAGCTACATTCCAAGTTCCAAGCCTTTTCACGCTAATGATTTAGGTTCATGGGCTCCTAAAGAGTTTACGCATGGACACTAGAGGAAAACTTGTGTATCAGTGTAGTTTCTTAGGTGTACATGCTGTGGTTTGAGGAAGAATGGCCACCACAGGCTCATGTATTTGAATGCTTAGTCAACAGGGAGTGGGACTAGGTGAAAGGACTAGAAGGAATCGGAGGTGTGATCTTGTTGGAGGAAGGATGCCACTGGGGGTGGGATTTGAGGTTTCAAAAGCTCAAGTCAGGCCCAGTGTCGCTCTCTTTCTCGGCCTGTGGACCAGGATGTAGCTCTGAGCTACATTCCCATGTGTGTTACAATGCTCCTTGCCGTGATGATAACGGATTAAGCTTCTGAAACTGTAAGCAAACCCCCAATTAAATATTTTCTTGCATATGGCTGTGGTGTCTCTTCACAGCAATAGAACAGTGGCTAAGACGGTACATGCATTCATATGTTAAAAATCAGCTTCTCAAAGGAATGAATCAGACGCTTCAGCTCTGCAATCTGTGTATGATGAATGTTTTGTGTCTAAACATCGATCCCGTGGCAAGACAAGCTTCAGTGGTGGCAAGCCACTCTGCCACACACCTGTGCTTTACTGCTACTGTGCTCTGAAGTTCCTGGGAAAAAGAGTTCATCTTACTTTGATTCAGCTGGAAAAGCTGAAGAGTTTTCTTTTCCCGCTCGATCATTCTTCTATTCCCACAAAATGCCAAGTTCAAGCCTTTTCTTCTGACGCCACATTTTGTTGTGTCTTCCACATAGACACACTCACTGAGAGACAATAAAAAGACTATATAATTCGACAGCTAGGATAGCTTTTTTCCAATCTCTGCTGACTCTAATTCTGTTGGACACTGAGAAAGAATCATGCAGACCTCCTGGGCCTAAATTCCTTAAAAGTTGTCCCCAAGGGACACAGAAGAATGGTATTCTCTCTTCTTTTTTGAATTGTTATTTATGATGACGATGATGATGATGATGATGATGATGTGGTGTGTGTGTGTGTGGTGTGTGTGTGGTGTGTGTGTGTGTGTTCATGTGAAATGTGTGCCATGTGGAGATCAGAGGTCAACTATTGGTAGAGTTGTAGAGTTGGCTCTCTCATCTACATTTACGTGGGTTCCAGGGATTGAATTCAGGTCATCAGGCTTGCAAGACAAGTGCTTCACCCACTCTTGCTCTTCTGAAAACAGCATTTGGAAAGCTACACTCCTGTCATTCATTCATTCATTCATTCATTCATTCATTCTCTCACTCAACAACCATTACTGTGGTGCCTACTCTGTAGCTTTCTGGGGATAAAGCAATGAGTAGAACTGACAACATCCTTGTCATCGTGGAACTTACATGCAAGGCAGAACTTGACGTACAAGTGCTCAAACCAAAAAGCTGACTTAACAAAGGAACAGTTTGTTCTAGTTATCCTGTGTTCTCTAATGAGAAGACATGGCCTCAGCCCTATGAGCCTTGAGTCTGATGGGAGACTTCTGAATGGCCAACACATTCTAAAGTAGGAATAAACAGAACATAGAAAAGCATTCGTAGGTGCTGATAAGGGACCAAGGAAAGCATAAATGCTGTGAGGGTAAAGAAACACGATTCCCGAAGGAGTTCCATGTCTCTTTGAGGTTTAGACCTTACTGAAAATCCCAGCTCACTTCTAGGTAGATAATAACAGCTGGGTCCCATGCAGCATGGCGCCCTGAATGACCATGAATCTAGAGTAGGGTAAATAGCCAACCCAGGAGAGAAAATTCTCTAGGAAAAGGAGTCTGGACTAAACTTCCGGCTGTCTGAGTAGACATGATCCTAGGAGCAGGGGTGGTGCCCCAGGAGACTGCTCACTGTGCCATATGGGGCGGATGAAGATGTGGCCTGTGTCTTTTGTGCCTTCTAGGCCTCTGACTTGCTTTTGGTTTTTGAGTATTTGAGAAAGCTCAGTCCTCTATTTGCTATCTGCTGGTTCTGCTTGTGCTGTAAGTCAGGGCCCCATCCCACCCTCCTTCTCCCCTCAAGTCTTCTAAGGTGACACCCTCCCCAGGAACTCCCTGGCTCCTATGGGTGCAGTCCTTTTCACCTGACATGGGCTATTTTACCAAGAAGGGAAAAACTAATATTCAATTTCCACAGAATCCATTTTCTTCTGACAGGTCTACACTTGTTAGTTGGAGAGATGCTGGTAGTCACTCTCCATCCCATTTCTCCAACGGGAAGAAGAAAGAGATTTCTTTTTTCTCTAGGATGAAAGTTTGAAGAAATGATAAAGGTCCTGTGCCTGCAAAGGGCCCTGGATGTCTCCGGCCACAGAGCCACCAGGAGACTTGACACTGTAGTTCTAGGTGGGACTGTCCTTTCTGAGCCCTGGCTGTTTCCTCCTCCACCAATGGGACGGCTGTTCTGGATGAGCTTTCATGGCTGGTACCCTGCAGTGGTTAAAAACAGAGGTACAGGAGTGAGCTGCTTCTGATGGCGTTCGGTTTTGTCATTTAGCTCTTGACAGCCCCTGGGCAGGTATTTAACAGTGCCAGGCCTCAGCTTCCTCCTCTGAAACAATCGATACAGAGATGGTATCTACCTCATAGAGTAGGTGTGAGGATGAAAGGCGATAAAAGCATCCTGGTGCTTACCACAGAGCCCGGGTGTGTGACTGCGCACCACCAGCCAGCTGGTCCCCTTTGTCTGGATTTCTCAGTTTGTGGATTTTAAGTGTGGCTATGAGAAATGTTGAAGGTTGGGATGAGACTCTCGGGGCCAATAGTGTTCTTCTGGCTGTCCCCGGAGCCAATGAGGACACAAAGTCTTCGAAGGGCAGCTCCTGCTTCTCTGTGATGACTTGAGCAACGTGCTGTCTAGAAAAGGGTGATATGGCGATATGATTGTTGGCAGGATGAAGGAAGGAAGTGGCATTTTCATACGGCACACTATAAAATAGATCTTATCTTCCATTAGAGTAAGCACATGAACAATTTGTTTATGATAGAGACTGTGAATGCTTTTTAGAATGAAGGACCTGAGTGGCGGCAGCACAGGAAACTGCACCCTGAGGGCTGTTGCCATGGGGTCTAGGAGTAGGGGCAGCGAGGCTGTAGTGACTGATGGCTGCTTTTCCACTGGCACCTTCTATAACCATCCACCTCTTTGTAAAGATTATCTTTAAGAATATACATGTATGTACAATGTGCATGCAATAGCCATTAGTGGGGAAAAAAGCCATGAATTTGAAGGAGAGCTGGCATGAGTAAACGGGAGGGTTTCAAGGGAGGAAAGGGAAGGGAGAAATGTCGTAATTATACTGTGGTTTCAAAAATAAAATAACACTAACTTCCATTAGAAAATATGAATCAATGCAATGCACTGCCAAAGGACCTGTGCACAGGAAGACTTACTGTTTAGTTGTGGACTCTTCATGTGCCCTGTGCTCTCCTCCAACTCCTGAAAGAAAGTGACTTCAGCCTTAGCCAGAATTCATCTCCCTTTCTACCCTTCTACTGTGTTGCCTTTCTATTCATGCGGGATAGGATGGGAGAGGCCCCAGGACATGGGGGAGAGAGGACTAAAAAGAAGTTGGGTGGGGGATGCACTCGCCTTTTTAGAGAGCATATTAGCACAGCTGTGTCGCACCTATGTGAGATAGGTAGCCATTCCTAGCACAGCTGGTACTCCTGGCTGACTCCGGGAAGTGTGGATGCTGGGAGAGAAGTGAGATTCAGGCTGTCTAGCACTGGGGCAAGCATGCTGAAAGGCACTCCGCTCATCAAGGCACCTGGAAAACTGTTGTCATCGGAGCCTGTCACAGACAGACTCAGAAATGCTGTCTCTACAGTCCCGGGTGAATCTTACATGTTCCCTTTCCAGTGGGGATCATGGAGAGCAGGATTTATCAGAATTCATACCTGTAGGGCACAAACCTATAGCATATTTTACTTATTCCTACTTTAAACAATAAATACGGTTTTTCACTGACTGTAATAGAAGAAAGTCTTACTTATTTTTTTTTTATTTCCCTACAGAGAATAACAATAAAAATCATCTTTATGAAAAAACAACCCAAAAGATGACAGACAGGTAATTAATAGAAGCAGTGGTTTAATTTTCTGGATTTGTGCGTGTGCGTGTACATGTGCGTGTACATGTGCATGTGCGTGTGCGTGTGTGTGTGCTGTATGTTAATTGTTTAAAGAAAAGTGGTAGCCGGGCGGTGGTGGCGCACGCCTGTAATCCCAGCACTCGAGAAGCAGAGGCAGGCGGATCTCTGTGAGTTTGAGGCCAGCCTGGTCTACAGAGCTAGTCCAGGACAGGCTCCAAAGCTACACAGAGAAACCCTGTCTCGAAAAACAAAAAACAAAAACAAACAAACAAACAAAAAGTGGTAATTTCCCATTCTAAATAAATATTTTTTTGCCTTTGTTTCAGATACTATACTTCTTCTATTTTTTAAAAAAATACTAGGCTGGCTTTGGACTTTTGAAATTTCTGCCTTAGCTTCCCAAGCTGGAGTGAGTGTGTGACCCCATTCCCAGCTGTACTTCCATTTATGAACTAATTTCTTTAAAGGGACCCCACAAGTGCACCACGTTTCAGGAGCTGGGGGGCCTGCACTCCTTTATGTGCTGGCCCTTGTAACAGGAAGTCCAGTTTAAGCTATCAAATTTAGCAAATGGAAACACAGCATGCCCAGTTTATTCTGAGCTTCCAAGATATGTGAACTCTGAGATTGGCCTGTTTCAAAATCAAAATCACCTGGATACCATGTGTCCCATGGAAACGGGACAGAGACAGCAGCCTTCTGAGGGAGTGAGGGTAGAGAGGAGGGGAAGGGGAGTGGGGTGGGCAGGAGAGACTTCACTAAAGCTGGGTGGATGCTTAACTGTCAGGAAAGCCAGAAGGGAGCTTGCTGGTGAGAGGGGCTAGCAGAATGTGGTACTCGTTGGGAGAGGAGGTAGGAGATGGAGGATTGTGATGGGTCTGGGAGTCGTGCTGGGGAATGGGACATGGAAGGATGAGTGGGGGTCCCACACAGCTCTGAGCGACCTTATATGTCACCTGACTCTAGAACTCGAGAGGGGAGCATGGAGGTAGACAGGTCACTCTGTCAGGAGCTAGGGCTTTGAGAACAGTCATTTCAGCACTTGGGAAGCTAAGGCAGAAATTTCAAAAGTCCAAAGCCAGATGAAAAAAAAAAAAAACCCACCCATGACAGCAGGCTTTGATTTGATTTTTTTTTTTTTTTTTTTTCATCTGGGAACACCAAGTCTGAGTATGTAATTTAATAAGCCTGCCTGTGGAGGGAGGGCAGGTTGCCTGCTGCTGGAAGCAAGCCTGCTGAGTGACCCTGGAGCACAGGAGGGACCTGTCTGAGCATGGCGCGGGTCCCCTCTGTTCCTGGTCCCTGGCTCGGTTCACCTCGGTGGAGGCTGTTTCATAGCACTGGAGCCTCTGACGCTGAGGACAGAGTCCCCGGCTCCAACGAGGTGCCCAATAGGAACAGCAAGGAAGTCCACGTCGCCGTAGTAGAGTGGCAGGTGGATTTGTCATTCTCTGCTCACTCACCTGGGTGTGCCCAGGTCAGATTTCCTCAAGCTATCTAGCTTCCTGACTAAACACAAGTCAGAACAGCTTGGCTGGGACGGGGACGTCATTTCCTCCACGGAACCAGCTTCAGGTCCCCACAGCTCTACGTACCCTTCCACTCCACCTGACTCCGGGATGAGAGGGGAGCACGCAGGGGCTCTGAGAACAGCCTGTACTTGCTCGCTGTACCGTGTGAGATGGTGGCTCCTGCCCGCTCACCGCCCCCCATGGCTGTGATGGGGAAGGTTGAACTGTGTACTCTGGTGTCCTGTCTGACTCATCTCCAAATCCCAAACTGGGAGAAACTTTTTGGGGGGTAAATTGACAAGAACTAGGAAACTTACTTAAAAAAAAAATTGTTTCATTTTTTTGTGTTGTTTTAAAAACGGTAAGCAGCGCTGGTTACCGTGCAGAAAGGTCACGAGGCAGGAGCCACAACAAAACCCAGTGTCAGAGCTTTATTAGGAGGAGGGGGGACGGCAGAAGATCCAGGCCTGGGGAAGAAGCACATGCAGAGAGCAGAGAGAGAGAGAGAACAGAGAAGAGAGAGTGGGGGGTGGGAGGACAGAACAGAGACAGGAGAGGGGAGGAGTCGGGGTCCGGCTTTTTAAGGGTTCCCGTGACCATGCGCAGGTGACCACACCAAGCGCACGTAATCGCCGGCGCACACTGATGACTGAAGACACAAGCCCCCTTGCTTAGCTCCTGAACTGCGCATGTGCAGTCATGCAGCTGGAGTAGGGGCAGAATTCTAACATTATGTGTAAGGGGGGTTTGCCTGCCTGTGCATCTGTGCGCCACATGTGGGCCTGGGTTCCCTGAGGAAGTCAGATTCCTGGGAAGTTTAAACGTTTATGAGATACCATGTGGGTGCTGAGCCATCTCTCTAGCTCCCAAATTTTTCTTTCTTTTTTTCTTTTTTTTTTGATAGGGTCTCACTATGTACCCCTGGCTGTCCTGGAACTCACTATGTAGACCAGGCTAGCCCTGAACTCACAGAGACCCACCTGCCTCTACCTCCCAAGAACTGGGATTAAAAGTATGTGCTACCATACACAGTCTCCCAAAATTTATCTTAAAAGTATTACTTTCAAAGTTATCTACAATTCAAAGAATAGTTACTATCCGTGTATAGTTACCAAGACCTTTAACATTTTATAATTTTGTCCCCTCCCACTTTTTTTTTTTTTTTTTTTGAGCAGGGTCTCACTGTGCAAGCTTGGAACTCACTATGTAGACCAGCCTGGCCTCGAACTCAGAGATCCACCTACCTCTGTCTCCTGAAAACTGGGATTAAGGGTGTGGACCACCACATCCAGTTCATTTGTTCTTTAGGTCCTTGTTTGCATCCCAAGTGGAATTTTCACCCATCAGTGCCAACAATGCTTTCTTTTTCTTTTATAGGCTTCTTTTTTCTATCACACCTTCTAGTGTTTTTTGTGTTCATAATGGGTTCTTCCTCAGTTTTAACCAAAATTATTCCCGTAGGAGACCTGATCCAGCTCATCCCAGTCTTGCAGCAAGACCATCTGTCTCTCAATTCCACGGAACCCTGTTCCCAGGGAAAGTGGGGGGCCTGCTAGGACCTGCACTTGGGGGTGGACACGCTCTTTCATGGACGAGAACTTGACGAGGCTCCAACACGAGTGATTCATGCAGCTGGAGTGAAGGTGGGGTGGGGATGGAGGACTGGGAATCCTGAAAGACGCCAAAGTACCTGTCAGACTTGGCGTATTCTTGGTTCTAGCTTCTTGGTCGCCCTCCACAGTCTCATTGCTTCCCTGTTTGATAAATGAAACTTTAAAAAAAGTATTTTTATTTTATAATTAGTTGAATTTTACATATCAATCACAGATTCCCCTGTCCTCCCTCCTCCCACCCCCAGCCTTCCCCTCCAATCCTCTCCCCATTCCCATCTCCTCCAGGGCAAGGTCTACCCTGGGGAGTCAGCCCAGCCTGGTAGATTCAGTTGAGGCAGGTCCAGTCCCCTCCTCCCTACACCAAGGCTGAGCAAAGTGTCTCAGCATAGGCCCTAGGTTCCAAAAAGCCAGCTCATGCACCAAGGACAGGTCCCGGTTCCACTGCCTGGGAGCCTCCTAAATAGTTCAAGCAAATCAACTGTCTCTCTTATCCAGAGGGCCTGGTCTAGATCCATGGGGGCTCCTCAGTCATTGGTTCATAGTTCATGTATTTCCACTAGTTTGGCTATTTGTCTCTGTGATTTTTCCAATCATGGTCTCAATATCTCTTGCTCATATAATCCCTCCTCTCTCTTGCCAATTGGACTCCCGGAGCTCCACCTGGGGCTTAGCCGTGGATCTCTGCATCTGCTTCCATCAGTCACTGGATGAGAGTTCTATCATGACAGTTAGGGTGTTCGGCCATCCGATCACCAGAGTAGGTCAGCTCAGGCACTCTCTCAACCATTGCCAGTAGTCTACAGTGGAGGTATCTTTGTGGATTTCTGGGGACCTCTTTAGTGATAAATGAAACTTTTTGATGGTGTGGAGGAAGGGGACAGAGTCTCACTTTGTAACCCAGGCTGCTCAGGAACATGAAATAATCCTCCCCACCTGCCTCCTGAGTTCTGGAATTGCAGGCATACACCACCATGTGCAGCACAAATGGAAAATTGAGCCCTAGTCTTGAAATGGTGGCTCAACTGGGTCTAGATGTCCTCATTTCAAGGCTACTTGTCCCTCTGTGTCTATAATCACATTCACAATGTGCCTGCAGTTCCAGAAAGGATATCATTTTATCTCGAGCTATATTTTATTTATTTATTTAGGTTTTTCGAGACAGGGTTTCTCTGTGTAGCTTTGCACCTTTCCTGGAACTCACTTGGTAGCCCAGGCTGGCCTCGAACTCACAGAGATCCACCGGGCGCTGCCTCCCGAGTGCTGGGATTAAAGGCGTGTGCTATATTTTATTTTTTAAATATTAAATGTTAGACAGCAAAGCTTAGGATTGAGAGAAATCACTTCTTATTGTACCCTTTCCTCTCAATCTAGGGATTCAAGTGGAACTGCAGAGTTAATAGCAAGCTAGGCATAATGGTGCACACTTGTAATCCCAGTATTTGGGAACCTGAGGCAGGAGGATCATAAGTTTGAGGTCAATCTGTGCTATCTAGCAAGGCCCTGCCTCAAAAAGAAATACATTAGTGACACCTTAGAATTGCTTATTGTAGCCCAGCCTCTGTACTGAGGGCTAACATCTAATTATCTACTCTCCACACCAGGCCTACATGGGGAGTCCTTTGTAAGCACTATCTGTATAGAGGAACCAACAAGCATGAAGAGCGAGTGGCTAGTGTCCCAGTCACAGCCACTCTGACATTGCGTGCTAGAAGGGCATTACAGACACCGCACACATTTCCTTTCTTCTGAAAGCTTCCTAGTGTGGCATCCTGGGCCTGAAATGAAAGCCGGATCACTGGAGTGAATGTGGAGTGAGACTCTGCATGGTCGTGTTGCAATCCTCTCACATGTGGCTTTGGGCTCTGAGCCAGGCAGCTGAGCTGGATGCTCCCACCCATTTCCCAACATCACCCGGGAGATGTGAACGCACAGCTGTTCATATCTCCCTTTCCAGAAGGAGCAGATACACTTGTCAAATATTGATGGAGGGTCCTGTGTTTCTCTTGTGGCATAGCGTAGTGTAAATACTATTTGTTACTTACTATTTATAGAATAGTAAATACTATTTGTATTTACTATGATACAGGCCAGGACCATTAGCTCATTTGAGTCCTCAACGTTAATTTTACCTGTTTTATGGAGCGTCTGTGAGGTTTTCAGGAGTTCGTGCTTCCCAGAGAAGAGGGAAGGCCTGGGCTTAGTTCCAGGGCTACACTATCGTGAGCCGCAATAGCCCACAGCTTCTCCCCGCATGCGCTGTTGAATGAAATTCAAGATGCTGGAAACAATCTTCAAGATCCTGGGGTTCATTTCTCTTGAACCCCACCAAAGGCTCTGTTCATCTGATTCTCTTCTCTTCCAGTTCCCTGTCTACTCCTTGTCTCCTTAGCTTGGTAGCAGGAGTAGGTTCTGTGCCACCGTGTGTGTGTGTGTATGGGGGGTTGTTCTTTGATTAAACCCCATCCCAGAGTCACTTGGGGGAGGAAACTAGTTGTTTTACTTGTTTTTTGTTTGTTTGCTTGCTTTTTAGTTTTTTAAAGACAGGGTTTCTCTCTGTAACCTTGGCTATCCTGGAACTCAATCTGTAGACCAGGCTGGCCTTGAACTCAAAGATCTGCCTGTCTCTTGCCTCCCAAGCGCTGGGATTAAAGGCACCATGGACTGGTGGGACATTAGTTTTTTAAAATCATCTTTTTATCTATTCTTTGAAAATTTTGTCCTTTTGTACAGTGCATTTTGATTATGTTCATCCACCACTACCTCCCTCCAACACCCCCTAGTGCCTCCACCCCATCTCCCTCCCAGCTTTAATCTTCCTTTTCTTCTTTTGTTTTGATTACTAATAACCTTCTGAATCCAATTAGTGTTGCCCGTATGTGCCTGGGAGTGGGTCCATCCACCGGGGGGCATAGGCAGCCTACCAGAGGCCATATCCCCAAGGGAAAACGACTGTCTTGGGAAGACACGATTATACGTTGTCTTTCTGTGACTTAAAACCCTGACCCCTGGAAAACTTCATGATAGAGTTGTAATAAATAAGAAAGTAACTTGGATAAAGGGTCTTCTGCCCCCTTTATCCTAAGGGTCCTAAGTTCTGTTCTCAGCTCTGCCATGAATTTCTCTTAAGGCCCTGTCCTGCTCACTCTCATTTCTCTTTCCATCATTCAAGAATGAAAGGGTCCTTCCAAGGGACAAGACCAAGGGGAAAGAGAAGACAGAAATCATTTGCCTATAGGAGGAAAAAGATTGGATTCCTATGAAGTTAAATGAAGTCATGCATGTAGAAGCCTGGCATGTGGTAGGTCCTTGGAAACTGTGTGAGACATCAGGGAGATGGCTTGTGCCAGAGGACCTGCAGACTCTCACGAAGCTGGCTGCTGACCAAGCCAGGCCATCCACACAGGACTTTCCTGACTGTGCCTTCAGGGTACAGTTTATGACATGTCACAGCTCCTCGGAAAGTGACCTAACTTGGATTTTTCTCCATGAACACAAAATTGCAAGTAATTCTCATTTGCATGGTGATGAAGAGTTTATTTTTCCCAGAAGCTGTGTGTCAAAACTCAGAAAAACAGAGCATTTCTTAATAATGATTAATCAGCTGTATCACAAAGAAAAAGAAAGAAAAGAAAACAATTAAAGAAATGAGGGGGGGAAATCTCCTGAAGGTGGACCCACCCAGTAAACCTTGACAGCGTTTCCTCTAATCCACAGCATAAAAGTAAGCAGCCCTTTCCAAATGGCAAAGAGCACGGAGAGGGACAGCTCCATTGCAGCAGGAGGCTCCAGAAGAGGTGAGTCTGTCATGGGCCTTTAGGAGCTTCATTTAATATGACAGGGATTACCGTTGTGCATGACCTGTGTTGTCCAAGGTGCTGAGGTTTTTTGTGGAATGTGGAGAAGTACTCCAGTGTGTGTGTGTGTGTGTGTGTGTGTGTGTGTGTGTGTGTGTGTGTGAATTTTCTGCTACCATCTTTTTTAACAAAAGGAAATGGAAAAAAAAAAAGGATAAAGGACAGAATAGAGCATAAGGAAATCAAATATCTTTATTATACCTTTTTTATTCCAGGAACTTAACTTTTTGCAGTATTAAATATCTTTTTAAATGCAAAGCACAGTCCTGCTTCAGTGGGACCTGATCAGAATTTTTTTTTTTTTTTTGGTCTGGTGTGAAGCTGTGGTCGGTCTCCAGGAGAGATGGATATTCACGCAGGGGAGAGATTGATTTGTAAGTGGGAGGCTTAGCCATAAGGAGTGAGCACAGAGGTCAGCTGCCCACTTCGGCTCTGGCAACCTATTTCATTACCCTAATCCTTAGTTCCCTCCTTGGCAAAATGTGGACAGAAACAAACTTTCTCAGGGGTGGGTGTCATAGGAAACAAGGTAATTATGCAAAATATTTCGTATAGTGTCCATTACGCCTGCTGTGTAGGATAAGTGTTGCCTCCCGCTGTTACCTGAATTGGCTAAGATGTCTGGACTCTTTTAGAAGGAGCAGAGTTAGGAGGGACGTGATGCCTACCAGTTTCCCTTGCCAATGGAGTCTAGTTCCTTGTTTGGCTGGAGAATTAGAAAATCAAGCTCTGTAGGGAGTACTGTCTGTCATCCAGGGGTCTCAGTATACACCTGCTGGTGTTCTGGGAAGGATGCATATTAACAGAAGGCTTGGGCATGCTGTTTCTTGGCTTTCTAGGCAAGGAGCCTAGAAATGAATTCCTAGGGGTCCCAGGAAGATGTGGTCTGTGGTGATGGGAAGTGGGGCAGTGTGGTTCCCATTCATAGAGCCCATTCACAATTACATCCCCAAGAACCATAGTGAGGGTCTAGAAGCAAGAACCATAGTGAGGGTCTAGAAGCAAATGCACTATGACTCCCCAGCTGCCAGTTGTGTTTGGGGCCCTCCTACTCATTGGCCTCTGCACACACAGCGGGGAATGGGGGCCCTCAGTGGTGAGGCTCACACTAGGTAGGGAGCAGAAGGTAGAGGGCAGGGCAGATCACATGCCATTGTAAGGTTTTTCTCTTTGTGTAGCCTGTGCTACTTCGGAGGGTGCCGAAGACAGATCCTAGGCTGCACAGAGATGTGTGACATGCCTCTCTACACACTTAGCTCCCAACACGATTTTCGGCCGAGATGCACTAGGGTTTTCATAAAAGGTGCCGCTTCCTTCAGAAGCAAACACGGAAAAGCCAATGGGCTTTTATGGTTTTTCAGAGCTGTTGCCCAATCTGTTCCCCCTTATTCAGTTTATTAGAAACAAGACTTTTTCACCCCACTTGATGAAGGGTTGAGTCAGAGTACAGCGTGATACACACTGCGGTGGGAGCCTGTCGAGGGTGTGTGTGTGAGGGGGGTCATAGTCAATTATTCAAGGAAACCACAAGAGGAGATGCCAGCCTTTGAAGCTCCCCAAGGCCGAGGGCTGAGTCTTCTTTTTGCTGCTGTCAGGCCTCTGCCACGAGGTCCCAGGAGGAGCATGCGGGGTTTTGATTTTCTCTGCTCTGCAGTCTAGGCGGACAACGGATTTCTATCTTTGCGGCAGGACATGAAGGCCCAGTGCGTTTCTTGCTGGCTCCTGGGCATGGCACTTATCCTCTGCTCTGTGCACACCCGCAGTCTCAGGAGATGTCTGATTTCTGTGGACATGCGCCTTATAGAAAAGAGTTTCCAGGAAATCAAAAGAGCCCTGGTGAGCATGGGTTGTCTGAAGGAATGGGTATGCCTTATCTTACATCTTGACCTGAAAGGCCAAGTTCCTTCCTGTTGCTTGTGAGGTATCCTGAGAAAGTAGAGAGTTCTCATTGATGTCTGTCCTGTTCTCCACAGCAAACTAAAGACACCTTCCAAAATATCACCATCCTGTCCACACTGGAGAATCTGAGGAGCATTAAGGTACCAGTTGGTTTGTGTCTTACTTCTTGACGGTTTTGTGCTAAGAAACATATCCCTGCCCAGTACGCTCTTAACGCTCCAGGCTTGTCTGAGCAGTTTGGGCTGGTACCCCAGTGACTTTGAACTCACGGGCGTGACCAAAGAAGTGAGACTTCCCCAGAGGGTGACGAAGTATTAGGGACTCCAATGGGACAGGAATTCAGTGGCTTGGAGATTGTTTTGGAAGATTCCATAGGGAGAAATGAAAATCAACAAACAATCAAACACCAAAACCAGAGTGAGGTTTAAGACACAGAGGAGAAAGGGTGTAACACCAGTGAAGGCAGGCCTGTGTGATCAGGACAGTGAGGCAAGTGGGTTTAGGATGCAAAGGATGTAGGAGTAGGGGGCGGAGAGGGACAGCTACCTTTGGAACCAGGCTGAGCCTTGGCTTTCTTTCGAGGACAACAGAAAGGCCAAGGAGACTTTTGGGAT